>NC_084561.2:15858823-15881323 GCF_033978685.3 Nerophis lumbriciformis | reverse complement strand
ATGTTCGTTCCTCGTCTTTGTAGGTTTCGTCAGTTCATGCTCAAAGATTTGATAGACAGCCCCGGTATGATCGACTATAGCTGTCCTATCCAGTCTTCATTCAGGTTGTCAAAGAAGATGTTTTGCTAAAACTAGATTTTTGAGATTGTCTTAAAAGACTAGATAGGAAAGCTCTAGTCTTGTCGCTTTAGTCAGACTAGAGACTGGGCTGTTGGAGTTTCCTTAGAAGACATTTCGCTCATCGTGATCGACTGGAGCTGTCCTTTCCATTCTTAATTTAGTTTGTCGCAGAAGTCATGCCGCCTCTCATCTAAGCAGGCTTCATCAATTCATGCTTAAAGACTAGATAGGACTGCTCTAGTCTTGTCGCTCTAGTCAGACTCGAGACTGGGCTGTTGAGGTTTTCTTAGAAGATGTTTCGCTCCTCGTGTGAGCAGGCTTCATCGGGATCGAGTTGAGCTGTCCTTTCTAGTCTTAATTTAATTTGTCACAGAAGACATTTCGCCTTTCATCCAAGCAGGCTTCACCAATTCATGCTTAAAGACTAGATAGGAGAGCGTTAGTCGGTCGGACTAGAGACGGTACTGTTGAGCTTTTCTTCGATGTTCGTTCCTCGTCTGTGTAGGTTTCGCCAGTTCATGCCCGAAGACCTGATAGACAGCCCCGGTATGATCGACTATAGCTGTCCTATCCAGTCTTCATTCAGGTTGTCAAAGAAGATGTTTCGCCTCCCGTCTGAGCTGGCTTTATCAGCTCATGCTCAAGGACTAGATAGACAGCTCTACTTGGTCAGACGAGTTAGACTAAAACTGGATTTTTGAGGTTGTCTTAAAAGACTAGATAGGACAGCTCTAGTCTTGTCGCTCTAGTCAGACTAGAGACTGGGCTGTTGGAGTTTTCTTTGTTGGAGAAGACGTTTCGCTCATCGTGATCGACTGGAGCTGTCCTTTCCAGTTTTAATTTAGTTTGCCACAGAAGACATTTCACCTGTCATCCAAGCAGGCTTCATCAGTTCATGCTTAAAGACTAGATAGGACAAAAAGTGCAGTTCCCCTTTAAAGTCTTTGCATCTTACCGTTTCGTTATTTTATCCGTTGAGTGGATAATTTACAATGAAAAACGTATTGTGCGTCGACGCTGCATCAGTCTGCCGCCATCTGCTGCCAGCGACAACAGGAGCAGTTGATTGCTTGCACTTGTTGGAGTAGCTGCAGTCAATCCAGAGGGCGCTTAAAGTCAGCTGACACGTCGTCTTTAAACAGTGTCATGTGTGACGTGGGTTACACTTGAATTGCTATGGCGACATCCAGTGGACACATTTGGAACAGCAGTTTCTTTCTTTAAAAAAAGCTCATTTTTATACTTAAACTCATCTTGCAGGCTGTATGCATACTTGCCAACCTTGAGACCTCCGAATTCGGGAGATGTCCTGGATGAACTGAAATAATTGTTTCCAATCATTTTGGAACTTGCAAGCGTCCTTCTTCTTCTTACTCGTCGTCGCCATGTCTCTTTTTCGTTCTTCTGCTTCGTCTGTGTTATGTTTTTGGACATTACAACTTGCCGTAGTTTTGAAGCAATGCATGATGGGAATCCGGATGTTGTGTGTCAGTGTAGTAACGTGTCCTGGCTGGAATAAACACACGCTGAGAAATAGCTCCGTGCTTGCCTACTTTATGGGTTATAGATAAACCTATGGATAATGGAGACATATAATAGTCTCCTTTTCAGGTGAGAGAGGACGCTAAAGGCAGTGCCATTAAGGCACGCCCCCAATATTGTTGTCAGGGTAGAAATCGGGATAAATTCGGGAGAATAGTTGCCCTGGGAGATTTTCGGGAAGGGCACTAAAATTCGGGAGATCTCCCGGGAAAATCAGGAGGGTTGGCAATAAGGGTGTAACGGTACATGTATTTGTATTGAACCGTTTCGGTACGGGGGTTTCGGTTCGGTTCGGAGGTGTACCGAACAAGTTTCCACATGAACATATTAAGTAGCGTAACGCACGTTTTCACCGGACATGTCCTTTTTTTTGCGGGGCTGTCCGGGCGGAGTTTCTTAAATGCCTCAAATGTCCGGCATTTTGAGTTAGGGTTGCGTGTATTTTCAATGTACATTCAGGGTTAAGAAGGGGTTAAAAACATAACAAATTGTGCGCGCAGCAGGATTCGTGAGGGAGGGGCAGAGACAGAGAGAGCAAGAGAGTTATGATAAACGCGCATGCGTCGCCAGGCTCTGCTTTTTATCCATAGATTTATCAGATTTTTTATTATCTATAGCAGGGGTGTCAAAAGTGTGCCCCGGAGGCCATTTGCGGCCCACTGCTTATGTTTTAAAGGCCCACGGCACATTCTAAAAATACTATTAAAATAAACAAAAACATAACAAAAGTGAAATAAAAAAGCTTAAAGGTTAAATGTAATTTAGAAAAAGTTGCAATGTTGACTAATAAAACAAAGCTGTTTTTTTTTTATTTATTTCAAACTGTCATTGCTCAAAACATAATATTGAATCAAAATCAAAGTTATTATGAATTATTGACCTATCCAAGGTTCCGATTACTTCACATCAAATATTCCACTAAGAAAAATAATTTTGGTGGAAGATTTTTCAAATTTGATAAATAAATAACCAAAAAATTTATATTTTGTTGTTTTCTTACTGTACCGAAAATGAACCGAACCGTGACCTCTAGGGATGTCCCGATCCGATATTTGGATCGGATCAACCGCCGATATTTGCCAAAAAATGCGTATCGGCAAGGCATGGGAAAATGCCGATCCAGATCCAGTTTAAAAAAAAAACTCCGGTCCGGGTTTTCTAACGCACCGATTTAAATAATACATTCCACTTTTCTGCTGCTCCCTAATTTCCGTTCCGCATTTTCCAGCACACCTTCAACACATCCACAGGTCTGTGAATTCTCACGCAGTTGCTTTTAGCTGCTGGCATTACACGACAGGCTCTTCTCACTCTTTTCTGTGTCTCCCTCTCACAGACAGCAAGCGCACCTTCTTACACATGTCACATACTGTCACGTCACACGTCACATACGTATACGTCCTCCCCGAGCAGAGAGGTAGCAGCATGGCTAACGTTAGCTGTGATGCTAGCGCAGCCGTGTGACCAATGTTCCCTCTAAGGTGCGCGCCTGTGCGCATAGCAATTATATGCCACACACAAAATCAAATAAAAAAATAAGCGCATAACAATTTTCGACACACGGACACGACAGAGAAAACAGTTTTCGTCATCATTGTTCAAATATTGTAACGTCTGTCGAGATGCTTATCTCCATTCGGTGCCACACGTCCACACCATCAAAATGCCGAGGCAAAAATTTCCACATCAACACCGTATGAAAAAATTTGTGATTTTTTTTTTAGTTGTGATTTCCTTCTCTGCATGAAAGTTTAAAAGTAGCATATATTAATGCAGTATGAAGAAGAATGTTTTAGTGTAGACATGCAAGCCTTGAAAGAAAATTTTGAAAATCAAGACTACATTTCCTGCAAATGGGTGCATTTCTACCCTATATTTTAACTTTAGATTTATTCTCATATCAAACTCTTTTGGCTGTCTTTTTGACACTTACATCCGGCGCCCCCCTCCACACCCCGGATTATAAATAATGTAAATAATTCAATGTGATTATCTTGTGTGATGACTGTATTATGATGATAGTATATATCTGATCGTATGTATCTGTATCATGAATCAATTTAAGTGGACCCTGACTTAAACAAGTTGAAAAACTTATTCGGGTGTTACCATTTAGTGGTCAATTGTACGGAATATGTACTTCACTGTGCAACCTACTAATAAAAGTCTCAATCAATCAATCAAAACACATAGAATCATCATACTGCTGTGATTATATGCATCAAGTGTTCATTCAAGGCTAAGGCAAAATATCGAGATATATATCGTGTATCGCAATATGGCCTTAAAATATCGCAATATTAAAAAAAGGCCATATCGCCCAGCCCTAGTTCAATGATGCCATTTCTGTTTGTCATGTATAATTTTGTCTATTTTGTGTTTATCCTTGAATAAACAGGTCAGTTTCTTGTTACCAACCATTGTGTATTATTCAAACTCCCCTAATTCAGCTGGCTAGTTGTTATCAAGAGTACTAAAACCCTTTTCAACATGATTCTGACAACTAAGTAGGCTAAATAACTTTAATACATGCTCGGATAGGCCAGTATCGGTCAGTATCGGTATCGGATAGGAAGTGCAAAAACAATATCGGTATCGGATCAGAAGTGCAAAAACCTGGATCGGGACATCCCTAGTGACCTCTAAACCGAGGTACGTACCGAACTGAAACTTTTGTGTACCGTTACACCTCTAGTTGGCAAGTATGGCCGTATGTTTGACACCCCTGATCCAAACAGTCCACTCGCCATCAAGTCGATGTCTAAAGACTACAAAGGAGAATATTATTTTCAATAAACAAGTCCACTGCATCCTCCTGAGTTACCTTCAGCTAAGGCTTGTGGGGAAACACCTGACAGCTTCTATTGTGTCATCCATCTTCCTTTTGCTTTGCTGATCCATAGTCGCCCCATTTAAACGCCCGTGTTCGCCCTCGTCTGGCAGCTCATTTTGACAGAAGACATTTTGAGAGACCTTGCAGACTGGAACTTGAAACACATTTGGCTCCGTGAGGCAGCCAAGGCGAGGGGTGTGTACAGAAGTTTCATTGACACACTCCTCACATACTTTCTCCCTTTTTTTGGAGGGCTTTATGGTCATCAAAAGATCCACATTTCAAACCACAGTTTCTCTCATCTTGGGACACACACACACACACACACACAGCCCGCAGTGGAGCGTGTTAGAGGGTTCTGGGAGTTCTGTCTGAAAATGGTCTCGACCCCCAAAACGAGGGAGTTGAATTGACTCGCCTCGTCTTCGTGCTGCTTAGTAGTCAAAGCCTGTTTCGAGGGGGGACGTCTCTGTAATGGCGAGGTTAGAATAATGACCACTTGCTTAGTCCACTTGATTGTGCATTTGCACGTAACGCCGACTAATACGCGCTGAGAGGTTTCTCCCCGCACGCCACGAGCCTTCCGCAATCCCGTCGTCGTCGTCGTCGAGCAGAATTGGGCAACGTTGTTATCTCCGCACCTGGGGGAATTCAATTTAAATGGACATTTTAGCCCAATTAAGTGGGCCGGTGAGCATTTGTGAACATCGCCATCAGCTAAAAGCGGCCGTTGTTAAAATGAGCACGCTCTCGGCGCTCTTGTCCGCGGCCTCCTTTCATTCAGCGGAGCATACGCCGTATCGGCAATTGGGACGCGGTGACCCGTGGTGCTGCAGAACAAAAAAATGATTTCTGATTAGTCTTCCCATAAGCAAAGCTTCATTAATGCATTTGGAAGTGTGTGTGTGTGTGTGTGTGTGTGTTTATGTATCTCTTTGGTCATGTGACAGCCTCACATTGACAGTGCGGAACTCCTCAGGGCGCAGAGTGGCTCGTTTTTTGTCATTATCTTCCTTGGTTCCCGGGCTTTAATTGGCAAATGGGGCCCAAGTAATGAAGCAGCACAACTCAGAGGATATCTACTGTCTGTGTCCAATCAAGCTGCCTTTTGCTCAGAGCGCTAATTTTTTCTTCCGTTTCACCCTCCATCTCCTCCCTGTTTCCATATTTTTAATCTCCTCCATCCTCTTGCTCTCTTTATCTCTACATGCATCTCTAGTAGCGCAGTACGGCCGGCGTAGTCATAATAATAACGTTAAATCGCCCAATGACCAAACATGGATTTTATTTTGGTTTTTGTTTCAGTTATGGTGCAACAAAATACAAGACTGGCACGTTACCTTAAAGGCCTACTGAAACCCACTACTACCGACCACACACAGTCTGATAGTTTATATATCAATGATGAAATCTTAACATTGCAACACATGCCAATACGGCCAGGTTAGCTTACTAAAGTGCAATTTTAAGTTTCGCGCGAAATATCCTGCTGAAAACGTCTCGGTATGATGACGCCTGCGCGTGACGTCACGGATTGTTGAGGACATTTTGGGACAGCATGGTGGCCAGCTATTAAGTCGTCTGTTTTCATCGCAAAATTCCACAGTATTCTGGACATCTGTGTTGGTGAATCTTTTGCAATTTGTTCAATGAACAATGGAGACAGCAAAGAAGAAAGCTGTAGGTGGGAAGCGGTGTATTGCGGCAGGTGTTGTGCCGGATAACGCACCCCCGCCGTAGAATGCACCCCCTGACTACTGTGCCGGATAACACAGCCGGTTTCATTGTTTACATTCCCGGAAGATGACAGTCAAGCTTTACCATTGGCCTGTTGAGAACTGGGATAACAGAGACTCTTACCAGGAGGACTTTGAGTTGGATGCACAGACGCGGTACCGTGAGTACGCATGCAGCTGCGGCTTCCAAACATTTGATCGCTTGCCCGTACATGCGTGCCGCTATGTGCATGTCACATACGTAACTTTGGGGAAATATATGTGCTGTATGAACTTTGAGGAGGTGAACAGTACTTTGGGCTGTGGGATTGAGTGTGTTGTGCAGGTGTTTGAGTTGTATTGGCAGGTTATATGGACGGGAGGGAGGAGGTGTTTGTTATGCGGGATTAATTTGTTGCATATTAAATATAAGCCTGGTTGTGTTGTGGCTAATAGAGTATATATATGTCTTGTGTTTATTTACTGTTTTAATCATTCCCAGCTGAATATCAGGTCCCACCCGCCTCTCACAGCATATTCCCTATCTGAATCGCTCCCACTGCCCTCTAGTCCTTCACTCTCACTTTCCTCATCCACAAATCTTTCATCCTCGCTCAAGTTAATGGGGAAATTGTCGCTTTCTCGGTCCGAATCGCTCTAGCTGCTGGTGGCCATGATTGTAAACAATGTGCAGATGTGAGGCAAGGCTTTTTTATCAGCGACCAAAAGTTGCGAACTTTATCGTCGATGTTCTCTACTAAATCCTTTCAGCAAAAATATGGCAATATCGCGAAATGATCAAGTATGACACATAGAATGGACCTGCGATCCCCGTTTAAATAAGAAAATCACATTTCAGTAGGCCTTTAATGGCAAAGACTACTTCCTGCATACTTAGTCTACACACTATTGGGGCGGTAGGCTCGGTTGGTAGAGTGGCCAGGTTCGATCTTCGCTTCCGCCATCCTAATCACTGCCGTTGTGTCTTTGGGCAAGACACGTTACCCACCTGCTCCCAGTGCCACCCACACTGGTTTAAATGTAACTTAGATATTGGGTTTCACTATGTAAAAACGCTTTGAGTCACTAGAGAAAAAGCGCTATATAAATATAATTCACTTCACTTCATTATGTAATATACAATGCAGCTGAAAGTAGTGAAGTATCCACAGTGCTTGACTTTTTCCACATTTTGTTATATTACAGCGATATTATCGGCCGATAAATGCTTTAAAATGTAATATCGAAAATTATCGGTATCGTTTTTTTATCGGTATCGTTTTAAAAATATATATATTTATTTTTTTATTTTTTATTAAATCAACATAAAAAACACAAGATACACTTACAATTAGTGCACCAACCCAAAAAACCTCCCTCCCCCATTCACACTCATTCACACAAAAGGGTTGTTTCTTTCTGTTATTAATATTCTGGTTCCTACATTATATATCAATATATATCAATACAGTCTGCAAGGGATACAGTCCGTAAGCACACATGATTGTGCGTGCTGCTGGTCCACTAATAGTACTAACCTTTAACAGTTCATTTTACTCAATTTCATTAATTACTAGTTTCTACGTAACTGTTTTTGTATTGTTTTACTTTCTTTTTTATTTAAGAAAATGTTTTTAATTTATTTATCTTATTTTATTTTATTAATTTTAAAAAAAGGACCTTATCTTCACCATACCTGGTTGTCCAAATTAGGCATAATAATGTGTTAATTCCACGACTGAAATGTAGCGTTCTCCTGGCAACCTCCAAACCCAGACTGGTCGATCAGATTGCCAGATGGAAAAGTGTGATTCACCAGTCCAGAGAAGGCGTCTCCACTGCTCTAGAGTCTAGTGGCGACGTGCTTTACACCACTGCATCCCACATTTTGCATTGGACTTGGTGATGTATGTCTTAGATGCAGCTGCACGGCCATGGAAACCCATTCCATGAAGCTCTCTGCGTACTGTACGTGGGCTAATTGGAAGGTCACATGAAGTTTGGAGCTCTGTAGCAACTGACTGTGCAGAAAGTCTTTGCACTATGCGCTTCAGCATCCGCTGACCCCTCTCTGTCAGTTTATGTGGCCTACCACTTGGTGGCTGACTTGCTGTTGTTCCCAAACTCTTCACTTTTCTTATAATAAAGTTGACTCTGGGAATATTTAGGAGCGAGGAAATTTCACAATTGGATTTGTTGCACAGGTGGCATCCTATGACAGTTCCACGCTGGAAATCACTGAGAGCGGCCCATTCTTTCACAAATGTTTGTAGAAACAGTCTCAATGCCTAAGTGCTTGATTTTATACACCGGGCCAAGTGATTAGGACACCTGATTCTCATCATTTGGATGGCTGGCCAAATACTTTTGGCAATATAGTGTAAGTATTCACAGCATTTGCTCAATACTTGACGATACACTCGTTGATACACCTTTGGCAGCAGTGACAGCCTTTTTGAATACGATGCCACAAGCTTGGCATACCTACCTTTTGAAAGGTTCGCCCATTCCCGTTTTGCAGCACCTCTCACGCTCCATCAGGTTGGATGAGAAGCGTTGGTTTTCATCCAGGATGTCTCTGTACATTGCTGCATTCATCTTTTCCCTCTAATAGTCTCCCAGTTCCTGCCGCCTAAAAGCAACCCCACAGCATGATGCTGCCACCCCCATGCTTCACTGTAGAGATGGTATTGGCCTGGTGTTGAGCGGTGCCTCCAAACATGATGCCTGGCCTTCACGCCAAATAGTTCAATATTTGTCTTATCAGACCAGATAATTTAGTTTCGCATGGTCTGAGATTATTTCAGGTGCATTTTGGCAAACTTTTTACTAAGAAATGGCTTCCGTCTGGCCACGACATCATCATACAGGCCGGATTGGTGGATTGCTGCAGAGATGGTTGTCCTTCTAGAACAGACCTGGGCAAATTAAGGCCTTTTCAATCTGGCCCACCGGACATTCCCTAATAATTTTTTTTAGATCTTTAAGATGGAAAGTGTAGCTGCCATTGTGATGTGCAGTGATGTTTTCTAATGACCGTAAGTCTTCAACTATACTAAGTCTTTCAATGCTTGGAATCTGCACTTTTGCATGATGTACTAGTTACTATGGTAATCTAATTAGTTACTATGGTAATCTACGTCACAGCAGCTCAGACGAGGCACCAAGCAGTGTGGATGGGGAGCGTTTTCATAGAGCGTTTCTAGAGCGGCCAGCCTGAAAAATGGCTGTCAGGGACAGACGCAGAAGGGTTTTTTTCAACAAAGTTCTAAAGCTTAGTGTTGTATCAAATATATCAGATTGTATAGTTGTTGTTTTTTTACCCCTCGCATATTTCACTGTTTGTTGCATTTTCCTTGTGTTTCGCTTGATTGTGAATAATGTCGATTGAGAGGGGGTGTGACGTTCATATGTTGTCAATATTCAGTGTTTTATCGTTCATAGTTAATATTGTAAATCCCACATTCTTTATTTTCATGTACATTCTAGGTGTCTCAGTCAGAAAAAAAAGTTTTTTTCCAGGTGGTCTGTCATAAGGTTTTTAGCATTCAATCAGACATTATTGTGAGGTTTTGTATTAGTGTTCCTAAAAATCAGATATACCCGCCCCCAGACATATTTTTTTCTCTAAATTTGGCCCCGCGAGTCAAAATAATTGCCCAGGTCTGTCATGTCTGTGTAATCATGTTTTGTTTTGTTTACTTATTGGACTCTTTAGTTTCTGGCTTTTCACTCCCTTGTCTTGTTTCCATGGTTACCCATTAGTTTCACCTGTTCCACGTTTGGACTCATTGTGCACTCTTGTTTGTCACCATAGCAACCCATTAGTTTTCACCTGCCCTCACGACTCACGCACCTGTCTTTAATCATGTCACTATTATTTAAACCCATTGTTGCCAGGAAGTCTCCCTGGCGACATCATACCCCTGACTTTCTGCTTCTCACTCTGTTTACTTCTGCGCACTTCATGTCAGGTCAAGTAAGTTTTTTCTATTCATGCCACAGTTAGCGACTTTTGTTCATGTCCATAGTTTTTTGCCCACGTGCAAGTCTTTTTGTTTCGTTAGTCAAGTTTGTACTTCCGCCTTGAGCGCGCTTTTTGTTCCTTTGTTAGTGTAAAATAAATAATGTCTTCACCTTCACGCCATGTCGGGTCCAAATGTTCATTTGCACCACGGGAGAACAAACCTAGCCATAGTCCAAGTCTTGACAAGGCCTGTTCTAGAAGGTTCTCCTCTCTCTACAGAGTGACCATCGGGTTCTTGTTCTTCTGCGATTGCTGCCAAATGTGCATCAACAAAGTATTGCGCAAAGGCTGTGAATACTTATTTACATGTAATTTTTTTAGTTTGAATACATTTGCAATTAAAAAAAAAAAACTTTCCACATTGTCATAATGAGATGTTGTCTGTAGAAATTTGAGGAAAACAGTGAATTTATTCCATTTTGGAATAAGGCTGTAACATAACAAAATATGGAAAAAAATAAAGCAATGTATTTCTTACTTTTCAGTCAATGTTACATCCGCCCCCGTAACTCTCTGACTTTCATATTTTTTTAAACTCATATATTTAAAAAAAAAAAAATGGCAGACGGCATCACACAGGCATCACACATTTCAACATTTTACAAGCGCCGTCAAATCATTGGCATGAATTAGTATCCTACTCATTTCCTGAGATTACAGCAACGAGCACCCTCGTCCTTGCTAGCATCAACACGTCAACAAATCCGTGCATAAATCTAAGCAGACTTTACTTCACCTCCTTCTCACTGTAGTAAATAATGCTTGGAGATAGTGAATCTCTGTGACAAACTTGACATCTGTAGTCAACTCAAATTAATCTGCATGTCTTCCATTCAGTGGTTTTTAGGTAGACCCACCAAACTACGGCCATGTCCACACAAATACTGATATTTTACAAATATTTTTTTTTGTTCTTGAAAACTGAGTTTATAAAAAAAGAGATTTTCAAAAACTACAGCTTTGGTTATGGAGTGTAGATGGGTAAAACTTTTTTGAATTTGTTTCTTAAGAAACGGGCAATCGAGATGGGATTTATGGTTCTTTGAATGGAGTTGGAGCTTGAGGAACCGTTCTTTTCAAAGAACGATTCAAAGTAAATGTCTCATTGTTGTATTTGTTTAACCTCTTAAGGCCCAAGCTGTTTGTTTACATGATTTTTTTTATTTCTCTTTGCTATTTTGCACCCTAATTGGAATAAAAACTAAAAATCATCTTTTTATATGATGTACTTAAGTCCATGAGTACACAAACGTGTACTTCATGTTTGACATGAAAATTTTTATTTTTACCCTTTTTTTTTCCAAATTCCATTGTATGTTATACTCTTCTGACACCACCAGATGGCAGTATAAATGTCTATATGTCGGCATAAGACCTCAATTCAGTAGTGTACACAATTTTGGAAATAAGAGCTAAAAGGCGCTGTCCACGCATGTGGCCATTAAGGCCTTTAGAGGTTAAGGAAACAATTTTGGGTAGCAGTTATAGGATAGGATAGGATTTGATAAGATAGGATAACACTTTATTGTCACTGCTCTTAAAAAGTACATTGACATTACATGGGCGGCTCCCTGTAAAAGGTGGGAAAAGGAGGACGTGGTCGATCCCAGACTAGGCTTCTATGAGGGGTGCTTAGTTTGGGGACAGGAAAAAAAATGATAGATAAGCACATATGCACATGTTACGACACAGAAACAACGAGACTTACCGCTTACGGCTAGAGACAAGCGAGAAATTGATGATAATATTTGAATCCGAATAATTCAAACCCATACAGTTGATACTGTATTGGTGGGAACGACTCTGAAGCATTGCTAATCATTTGATTGTGCTTGTGTTCATTGAAAACATTCCATAAACT
Source organism: Nerophis lumbriciformis (assembly GCF_033978685.3). Lineage (NCBI taxonomy): Eukaryota > Metazoa > Chordata > Actinopteri > Syngnathiformes > Syngnathidae > Nerophis > Nerophis lumbriciformis. Next base: position 15,869,225 of record NC_084561.2, on the reverse strand, counting down.
ATTTTAAAATTTCCCTCCCCTAAAAAACATAACACAAAAACATAGAAACAATAAATAAAAATGACATGCATCTATGTATAAAATAATGTAAATACAATGAGGATAAAAATGAGAACAAGATACAAACGTGAATTACACCTGAACTACAGTACTACAACATAACATTTACCCAGAAAAGTGACTCTAAATGCTGTTTTCCTTTGACTCCGACTCATTGTCACGTGCTTCTGCATTTTTTTTTTTTTTTATGAAAATGGCCTCGAACTTGTAGTCGGTTTTCATTGTCACTTAAAAGAGCCGTTTAAAAGACTCGACTCGTTGTCGAACGTCGAATCTCTGATGGGCAACAGTATCCTATGTATGTAACACCTATTTATAGGCGGGGGAATCTTCTGGCACCTCATGATTCGATTATACATTTGTTTTATGCATCTTTAATGTCATATTTTAATATAAATGTATCATTATGTTCAAGCAGGCAGCTCAAAGAGGTGTGTGGTATCTACACATTCAAATATATGGCTCACATTGTTGTCGTAATGTGTGGATAATCTTCCCTCTCCTAACTCATTAATTTACTTGCTAGTTCAACGTCTGTTGAAATGTACAAAGCACTTAATCTTTTGTTGTTTCCCTACTTCACATTCAAGCTAGTTGAGCGGTTAGCATGGCTTCACCTTTCCCGCTGCCTGTGTTTGTGGTCCGTCAAAACCGTCTGTATTTTGCGGACTTTAAGGCGCACTTAAAATCCTTTCATTTTCTCAAAACTCGACAGTGCACCTCATAACCCGGTGCGCCTAATGTACGGAATAATTTTGGTTGTGCTTACCGACCTCGAAGCTATTTTATTTGGTACATGGGGAAATGATAAGTGTGACCAGTAGATGGCAGTCACACATAAGAGATACGTGTAGACTGCAATATGATTCAAGTAAACACCACCACAATTGTATATGTTCCATTGAAAATATAGAACATTACACACGGTGCTCGAAAATCTATCAAAATGTTTTAGTACGACTTTGGTAAGCTATGAAGCCGCACCGCTTGATGTGCTTCAACATACGAGTATTATTATGGTCTGTGTATAAGGTAAAACATGTTATCTGGCGTTTTGTTTCGCAATATTATGCAAAACCAACTTTACTTACCTTCTGGTTCCTGTTGATGTGTATTTGGGCTCTGCATAAGTCCTAAAAATGTGCGCACGTCCGCCTTTGTAGTCCGTGTCGATAAGCTTCTTCTTTTTCTCTATCTTCTTGTTATGGGACATTCATCCTCCACTGTTGCCATTTCTTACATAAAGTAGTGTCTTACTTACATCTATCTGTAAACTCGCCATGAAAGCGCTAAAACATACCGGTGTAGTGAGTTTACATTATTCGCCCAAGGAACTTTAGTTATTAGAGAGTTCCGGTCGGACGTTTTTTTCATGGGACACATTTCTGGTGTTCTTGCACTAGAGAGCCACGGATGAGGAGATGATGCTCCGTTGTTGATTTAAGTAAAGTCTGAATGTCATTAAAACAGTTAGCTCCATCTTTTGACACTTCTTCAACCCCCGTCCTTGCACGCTACACCGCTACAACAAAGATGACGGAGAAAAGACGCTGCCGAAGGTGAGCTACGTGAATAAGACCGCCCACAAAACGGCGCATCCTGAAGCGACTGTCAGAAAGCGACTTGAAGATCATCTGTAAAACATAATCTATGCAACATTTTGACCAAAGAACCACCATTACATGTTATGTAGACCAGTGGGTCCCCAACCACCGGACCGATTGGTACCGGGCCGCAAAAGAAATTAAAAAAATATATATATATATTTTTTTATCAGTACAGATCAATACAGTCTGCAGGGATACATACAGTCCGCAAGCACACATGATTGTATTTCTTTATAAAAAAAATCCCCCCCCCCCCCCCCCCCCCCCCGGTCCATGGGACACATTTTCAAGCGTTGACCGGTCCGCAGCTACAAAAAGGTTGGGGACCACTGATGTAGACCACAAGGAAGTGTTTTTCATTTAGAAAAAAATCATAATAATATGACTCCTTTAATGCGGCCTATCATCCGCCTTTTGTATGAAAATAAACCTGACTAGACTCGCTCATCGGCAGTGCGCCTTATAATCAATCCGGTGCGCCCTATGGTCCGGAAAATACGGTACTTTATTTAGCAGAATTAAAAAAAAATGTTTTTGACGTCCATCCATCCATCCATCCATCTTCTTCCGCTTATCCGAGGTCGGGTCGCGGGGGCAGCAGCCTAAGCAGGGAAGCTCAGACTTCCCTCTCCCCAGCCACTTCGTCCAGCTCCTCCCGGGGGATCCCGAGGCGTTCCCAGGCCAGCCGGGAGACATAGTCGTCCCAACGTGTCCTGGGTCTTTCTCGTGGCCTCCTACCAGTCGGACGTGCCCTAAACACCTCCTTAGGGAGGCGCTCGGGTGGCATCCTGACCAGATGCCCAAACCACCTCATCTGGCTCCTCTTGATGTGGAGGAGCAGTGGCTTTACTTTGAGCTCCCCCCGGATGGCAGAACTTCTCACCCTGTCTCCAAGGGAGAGCCCCGCCACCCGGTTGAGGAAACTCATTTCGGCCGCTTGTACCCGTGATCTTGTCCTTTCGGTCATAACCCAAAGCTCATGACCATAGGTGAGGATGGGAACGTAGATCGACCGGTAAATTGAGAGCTTTGCTTTCCGGCTCAGCTCCTTCTTCACCACAACGGATCGATACAGCGTCCGCATTACTGAAGACGCCGCACCGATCCGCCTGTCGATCTCACGATCCACTCTTCCCTCACTCGTGAACAAGACTCCGAGGTACTTGAACTCCTCCACTTGGGGCAAGATCTCCTTCCCAACCCGGAGATGGCACTCCACCCTTTTCCGGGCGAGAACCATGGACTCGGACTTGGAGGTGCTGATTCTCATCCCAGTCGCTTCACACTCGGCTGCGAACCGATCCAGTGAGAGCTGAAGATCTTGGCCAGATGAAGCCATCAGGACCACATCATCTGCAAAAAGCAGAGACCTAATCCTGCAGCCACCAAACCAGATCCCCTCAACGCCTTGACTGCGCCTAGAAATTCTGTCCATAAAAGTTATGAACAGAATCGGTGACAAAGGGCAGCCTTGGCGGAGTCCAACCCTCACTGGAAACGTGTCCGACTTACTACCGGCAATGCGGACCAAGCTCTGGCACTGATCATACAGGGAGCGGACCGCCACAATCAGACAGTTCGATACCCCATACTCTCTGAGCACTCCCCACAGGACTTCCCGAGGGACACGGTCGAATGCCTTCTCCAAGTCCACAAAACACATGTAGACTGGTTGGTCAAACTCCCATGCACCCTCAAGGAGCCTGCCGAGAGTATAGAGCTGGTCCACAGTTCCACGACCAGGACGAAAACCACAGGAAGTGTTTTTCATTTAGAAAAAAATCATAATAATATGACTCCTTTAACGCGGCCTATAATCCGCCTTTTGTATGAAAATAAACCTGACTAGACTCGCTCATCGGCAGTGCGCCTTATAATCAATCCGGTGCGCCCTATGGTCCGGAAAATACGGTACTTTATTTAGCAGAATTAAAAAAAAATGTTTTTGACGTTTGTACATGAATTCAGAATCGTCCAAGTCCCGATTGCGATGCATCTAAAAATGTATAAGCTTTTTTATTTTGAACGTAGGGAGAAGCTTGTGTTATAAATCCACTCGTATGGATGGGAGATTGGTTTTAATTATCAGTGTTTGTGTGGACATCCATAGGAAAACATGTCAATCAAAATGTTTTCTAAGAATTTTTAGGAGTCATTTCCGTAGCTTTATTTCGGTAACACCTGATCTCTTATCTCTGGATGCCAGTAGGCTCTCCCGATTTTAAAAGTTGGTTAGATAATCCCAAGAAAGGCTGGAGAGTACTTCTCCTGTCGAGCAGATAAGACTCTGAACCGTCACCGTACTCCTCAGGCATTGACTCCCGTCAGCTATCGCTACAGAACTGTCAGCCAGAAAATGTGGATGTCTCATCACACTTTTTACTCTTGATGCTTCAACTACAGACTAAAAAAAAACATTTTTCGGTGTTGTTTCCACCAAAAAATATGAATTGTTTTTATTTTTCCCTTTCGCTGTCTCAATTCTATTTACTTCCATCGGCTCATCTAATTGGTGTTTATGAAGCTCATAGATAGTGAATTAATGTTGTTTTAGATAATATTAGACGATATTTTGTCTGTGTATATATTTATCCTCTGAGGAATTTGTGTTTTGCATAACAAGGCTATTTTATTTTAAAAGGTGCTGGTATTAAGGAGGATGTATAAGCTACGACAACAAAAAATTTAAAAATGTGCAAAAGCAGCCAACTTTAAAGTGTTAGACATAGGGATGGGTACCTAATTTGGCACTTTTACAGGCACCGACAGAAATCCGACAGCACTACTAATTATGTAAAATCGTACTATATTTTGCTATCTTTGTTGCACGTGATGTCTAAACATCGGCTCAAACATTTGGCAGGCAAACAAGCACTCATAGTGTAGTCACCCGGTAATGTTGCAATTTTTCATGCCTACAAAGCAAGCATGCTTAATAAGTATGGCCCCACTTTTCAAAATGCGCTGCCTCAATGCTATGCCAGATACATGCTACTGATTAGCACTCGTGATTTTACATGGCGATTTCAACACCTCCGAATTTGGTAATAAAAATTACAACTAAAATGCACCTGATATATACTTAAAGTATAAACACTTTGTAGGGCTCAACAAAGTACATGACACATTGAACTTGTTGGCAAAGACTACATCCTGGCTACAGCAACACACCATAACCTATACACTACTGCCATCTAATGTCTTGGAATTGCAACTACATGGAATGTCTACTACAAAATACTTGCAAAGGAGACTCCAAAGTGCAAAAACAAACAAACAGGATAACACTGCAGAGCTTAGTTTTAAATGCAAAATAGTTTTTTTTAGATTTCATTCAACAATTAACATTGACTGCGCAATTGAACACCCATAAAAGTATCGAAGATCAGCACCGTCATCGATTCCCAGGCACTGTATCAATTCAAATGTGAAAGGTACCCACACCTAATCATATCAGTCGGATTTTATTTCACTTTGAATGAATTGCCCACATTAAATTTGATAAAATCTCTGAACATATCAACTAAATTTAACTACTGGCAGATTAAACTTAATGGCATAGACTACTTCCTAAAGACAACTGAAATTAATGCATACTTGCAAATGAGAGTCAGAAGTGGTACAAAGAAACAAAAAACAAGATGTAACAGCTGGACAGCACAGTTATGATGACCTCAAATGTAAAAAAAAAATAATATATATATATATATATATATATATATATATATATATATATATATATATATATATATATATAAATGTGTGTGTGTGTGTACATATATATATATATATATATATATATATATATATATATATATATATATATATATATATATATATATATATATAGTCGAGGTTTCTGTGGGTTTATCTGTTATACAGTACTCAATACCGAGGTAGAGCGGAATATAAGTTAGGTCAGGAAAAAACACAGAGCAGGTTTCCCTGCTCTTCAGGGGTTTGTATTGATAATATCCCAAGGGAAACCTGCAAAACAGGCTTGTAGAGATGTAATAGCCTGTGTTTTTCCTGACCTATATATATATATATATATATATATATATATATATATATATATATATATATATATATATATATATATATATATATATATATATATATGTGTGTATATACTGTATATATATATATGTATGTATATATATGTATGTATATATGTATATATATATATATGTGTGTGTATATATATGTATATATGTATATATATGTGTATGTATATATGTATATATATATATATATATATATATATATATATGTGTATGTATATATATGTATATATGTGTATATATATATATATGTTTATATATATATATATATAAATACATACACATATATATGTATATGTAAATATATGCACATATATATATATATATATATATATATATATATATATATATATATATATGTATATATGTATGTTAGAAATATATGTAAATTGGTAAACCTTTTATTATTTAATTTGTTCCCACATGAACACACACATTGATACTGAAGAGTAGGCTACTAGATTCCTAGGTACTGGGAATTGGTACTTTCTCGGTTTAAATGTGAAAGGTACCCATCCCTAGTTACACACACTGTTTGTTTAGGTGTTGGTTTTCAAATCCAAAACATACGCAGTTTTACTCATATTATGTATATATATGCATAATATTCGGTCAATACTTTCAGAGTGCTTTTTTTTTATGGTAGTGAGTGAGAATGACTCTAATGTGGTTTGTGGTCGCACCTTGAGAAATGTTTCATTGTCTTCTATCATATTTGTCAGTTTTCCCTTCAACCCTTTCTGTTCCATTAATGTACAGGCTTTGTCAAACACTTCCCCCATGTGTGCTGTTCTTTCAGATTCCAGTCTAAACAGTCCTCAGAGTGCAGCAGATATTGAATATGAAAGTTAGTCTTTGAGCTTTAAGCATTTGCATACCAGCTTTTGTTCTTTTTGAAGCACTGCTTGTGTCCATTGACAAGTGATTTGCTTGCGTTGCGTTTTTTTTTTCCCCCCCACATGATGCAGCATAATCGGCACTAATGATTTTGTGTTGGTTTCTACGGACGCGCTCAGTCAGTCACAATATTCACTTGGCTGTCAGCTTGGCATTAAACCAAAGCGCATATGAAATCACCTCTGCTGATGAAGAGATGTTTAGATTGTTTCCCCCACTTCCTCCTCTTTCACCACCACTGCTCCATTTCCATTTGGAACGTGCCGGTCCTTTCTAGCGCTGGAAGATAAGCAACGGAACGAATTAAATAACGTCTTGACATTTGAGCGTCCTGATCATCTGAGAAAGAAAAAATGTTTTTTTTTTTTATAATTCCCCTTTTCTATATTTTCTCCACCTATGCTTTTGCAACAAGCCTATCTAAAATAATCATTACATAGCTCAGCTATGTAGATTTATCATTCTAATCTACATTTTAAAACGCTTCCATGTGGTCTAGACCACAAGTGGCAAACTCAAGGCCCGGGGGCCAAAACTGGCCCACCACATCATCTAATGCAGTCTTGCTTAATCATAGGGCCCGAGAGGGCCGCCAAAAAGTGTCGTTTTTTCAGCTGTGGTGTGTAAAGGCCACGGCGGTACTCAGTTGTAATACACTTTTTCACCACTTGTAGCAGTAATGACAACATCAAACAAACAGAAGAAGTCTGAAGACTAAATTGGTGAAGCTGTATTTTCATTTTCATTTGTTTATTTTAACACTACATAAATGGATGTAAACTTATTTTTCATCAGTTATTTATGAGTCCCTTCTAGTGTAGTCACGATACCAATATTTTGGTACCGGTACCAAAATTATTTTGATACTTTTAGGTACTTTTCTAAATAAAGGGGACCACAAAAAATTGCATTATTGGCTTTATTTTGACAAAAAAAAAAAAAAATTAAACATATGTTTCTTATTGCAAGTTGGTCCTTAAATAAAATAGTGAACATACTAGACCAGTGTTTTTCAACCACTGTGCCGCGGCACACTACCGTGAGATACAGTCTGGTGTGCCGTGGGAGATCATCTGGGTTCACTTATTTGGGTTAAAAATATTTTTTGCAAACCAGTAATTATAGTCTGCACATTATGTGTTGTTGTTGAGTGTCGGTGCTGTCTAGAGCTCGGCAGAGTAACCGTGTAATACTCTTCCATATCAGTAGGTGGCAGCCGGTAGCTAATTGCTTTGTAGATGTCGGGAACAGCGGGAGGCATCGTGCAGGTAAAAAGGTGTCTAATGCTTAAACCAAAAATAAACAAAAGGTGAGTGCCCCTAAGAAAAGGCATTGAAGCTTAGGGAAGGCTATGCAGAAGAAAACTAAAACTGAACTGGCAACAAAGTAAACAAAAACAGAATGCTGGACGACAGCAAAGACTTACTGTGGAGCTAAGACGGCGTCCACAAAGTACATCCGAACATGACATGACAATCAACAATGTCCCGACAAAGAAGGATAAAAACAACTGAAATATTCTTGATTGCTAAAACAAAGCAGGTATGGGGAATAGCGGTCAAGGAAGACATGAAACTGGTACAGGAAAATACCAGAAAAAGAGAAAAAGCCACCAAATTAGGAGCGCATGACAAGAACTAAAACACTACACATAGGAAAACAGCAAACAACTAAAAATAAGTCAGGGCGGGATGTGACAGTTGGTGAGAGTACACCTACTTTGAGACAAGAGCAACATTGATGCACACTTGGTTATGCTTTAAAGTCATACCCAACAATTGACTTTAAACTTTTTACTGTCAGCTGTGTTTCGTTTTTTAATGATTTCTGCTGGTGGTGTGCCTCCAAATTTTTCCAACGCAAAAAATGTGCCTTGGCTCAAAAAACGTTGAAAAACACTGTACTAGACAACTTGTCTTTTATTATTAAGTAAACAAACAAAGGCTCCTAATTTAGCTGCTGACATATGCAGTAACATATTGTGTCATTTTCCATTCTATTATTTTGTCAACATTATTAAAGACAAGTGGTAGAAAATGAATTATTAATCTACTTGTTCATTTACTGTTAATATCTGCTTACTTTCTCTTTTAACATTTTCTATCTACACTTCTGTTAAAATGTAATAACCACTTATTCTTCTGTTGTTTGATACTTTACATTAGTTTTGGATGATACCACAAATTTGGGTATCAATCCGATACGTTTCAGAGGTGGTATAGTACCAAAAATGATTCATTAGTATCGCGGTACAATCCTAATACCGGTATACCGTACAACCCTAGTCCCTTTTTAGGCAGTATATTTGTTTAGTACTTGTTTTTCTAATCAGCCTGAACTAAGCCTTAGAATTACATGTTCAATAAATAAATAATATTTGTGATTAATACATGTTTTCCTATCATTTGACAAGGTTGTAAACTATTTGTAGGTTAAATATACATTTTGAATGTGATTAACATCAAGAGTAAGATTACTACTAATTAGTATTGTAATAATGTTAATATTTTCGTGGGTCCTCTGTGTAGTGGAAAAATTGGGCCCGCAGGTTATCCTTACAGGTGGTCTACCACATCATCAAACGTAACCCGCCACGTCATTAAATGCGGTCCACCACGTCGTTTAAAGTGGCCCTCCAAATCACCTAAGAGAGTCCGCCACATCATTTCAATGTAGCCTGCGAAAGGCTTGAAATAATAAAGCACTTTTTGTCTAAATGTATTTTTTTCTTTCAATTTTGACGGAAAAAAGTACTTCTTACGTTCCACACTTTAATATTATTTGATAATACAACAAGAGGTTGTTTTTTTTGGTTATCCAATTTAAATATTTCAAAATCTGCCTTGATTTGTGATTTGAGAGCAAGGTTATCTATCAATCTGTTGGTCAAAAAAAATGATAATCCAAATAAGTTGCCAATGCAAATTGTGTAAAAAGGCTATTATACGCTTATGGCCCTCTGAGGGTGGCAATAATTGCGATGTGGCCCTCCATAAGAACGACTTTGACAACCCTGGTCCCGATTATATGTATTGGATATGCCTTGGTGTTAATTCTGAGTCATTTTTACTCCACAGTCACTTTAATAATCCGTTTTTTTGAGTCTGTCTGTGAACTGTTCGATTCTGGAGGCGTTTCCAGACTGCGAATGAAACCACACCCCACGCTTTCCAAAAGTATCATCATTTATCTTTTGAAAATGTACACTTTAAATCTGTATTAGACTTCGACTTAGACAAGCTTTAATGAACCACAAGGGAAATTGTTCCACACAGTAGCGCAGTTACAAAGGATGGAAAGGTTAATGCACACAATGGCACAAATAGAGGGCGAAAACAAAAAGTATAAAGTAGACAAAAATGTACCATAGTAGCAATATAACATACCGTATTTTTCGGACTATAAGTCGCAGTTTTTTTTCATAGTTTGGCCGGGGGTGCGACTTATACTCAGGAGCGACTTATGTGTGAAATTATTAACACATTACCGTAAAATATCAAATAATATTATTTATCTCATTCACGTAAGAGACTAGACGTATAAGATTTCATGGGATTTAGCGATTAGGAGTGACAGATTGTTTGGTAAACGTATAGCATGTTCTATATGTTATAGTTATTTGAATGACTCTTACCATAATATGTTACGTTAACATACCAGGCACGTTCTCAGTTGGTTATTTATGCCTCATATAACGTACACTTATTCAGTTCACTATTCTTTATTTATTTTAAATTGCCTTACAAATGTCTATTTTTGGTGTTGGGTTTTATC
>NC_084561.2:15841323-15853823 GCF_033978685.3 Nerophis lumbriciformis | reverse complement strand
GATACACTTACAATTAATACACCAACCCAAAAAACCTTTATTCCCCATTCACACAAAAGGGTTGTTTCTTTATGTTATTAATATTCTGGTTCCTACATTATATATCAATATATATCAATACAGTCTGCAAGGGATACAGTCCGTAAGCACACATGATTGTGCGTGCTGCTGGTCCACTAATAGTACTAACCTTTAACAGTTAATTTGACTAATTTTCATTAATTACTAGTTTCTATGTAACTGTTTTTATATTGTTTTACTTTCTTTGTTATTCAAGAAAATGTTTTTAATTTATGTATCTTATTTTATTTAAAACAATTTTAAAGTACCTTATCTTCACCATACCTGGTTGTCCAAATTCCACGACTATATATCGGTTGATATCGGTATCTGGAATTAAAGAGTTGGACAACATCAGAATATCGGATATCGGCAAAAAGCCATTATCGGACATCCCTAGTAACAAGTGTCCGTAATTGAACAATATTACAGTCTAAAACACCACATTTGTAAATATCAACAATTAATTATAATTGCATATTACTTACAGATACAAAGTCTCCAAGGCGGAAGCGTATTAGAAAGTATCCAGTAACAAACGTGTCCGCGTCATTCAACTCACCACGTCTTGAGCTTAATTTAATGGATTATTGTGGCCACTAGGTGTTGCCAAAAGAGACTAATTACTAAGGGTATCCTTGTTAAATGTATTAAAATAAACTATAGACTGCTAGAAGCTAGCAGCTACACGACAGCTAAGCACACAATAGCACACAAGCTAGCAATACGTAATAAGTGTCCTTGATTGAACAGTATTGTCGTCTAAAACATGACATTTGTCAATATAAACAAGTACAATTAATTATAGTTGCATATTACGTACAGATTTGTCTCCAAGGCGGAAGCGTATTAGAAAGTATCCAGTAACAAACGTGTCCGCGTCATTCAACTTAATGGATTATTGTGGCCACTAGGTATTGCCAAAAGAGACTAATTACTAAAGGTATCTAGATCCGATATAGTTGTTGTATATCGCTCCGATATGACAAAAAAATTTAAAAAATCATGTATCAGTTTATATCGCCTTCCTCTAAAGTTTTATATGTAAGCGCTTCAATACAAACAGTCCTGCAACAAATGTACTTGTGCAAAGCTGGACAGCCTGTTTATAGTGAAGTCATTTACCAAAAGGTAAACATGGCAGGCTGATAGGCTGCTAGGAGCTAGCAGCTACACGACAGCTAAGCAAACAATAGCACACAAGCTAGCCAAACGTAATAAGTGTTCTTGATTAAACAACATTTGTCAATATAAACAAGTACAATTCATTATAGTTGCATATTACTTACAGATACAAAGTCTCCAAGGTTGAAGCGTATTAGAAAGTATCCAGTAACAAATGTGTCCGCATCCTTCCAGATCATTTACTGTGTCATAAACATACATTTATAAATGATTGTGTGTTGACAAAAAACAATTTCCACTACATTTGAACTTAAAAACAGCATAGGCTCATTCCAGTTGAATAGAATAGAATGAATAGAATTGAATGGACTTTATTGTCATAATATTTGCATATAACGAGATTAAGGACTCCAACTTAAGGTGCGGTGGTGGGAACAAATATGGGATAAAAATAAATTACACAATAGGTAATAAAGATACAACTAAGAATTGAAAGAAACAGACTACTATCCAATAAAAATAATAAGCAATCCTGTACAATATACAAAACAAAAATACAAAATACTGTACAATATACAGAGCAAGACAAGAGTACCGGAGTAATAAATAACAATCAGTGTCGGATGTATTGCACTCAAAGAGTCATATTGCACAGTAGGGTATTAGGGTAGGATATTGTATAGGGGTGAATTATGTATTATAAGTTAGATTTCAAGATGGTGACAGTTGGTAAATAATATGAGTAAGAGATGCTTTAAAATGTAATATCGGAAATTATCAGTATCGTTTTTTTTATTATCGGTATCGGTTTTTTTTGTTGGTTTTTTTTGGGTTTTTTTGTATTAAATCAACATAAAAAACACAAGATACACTTACAATTATTACACCAACCCAAAAAAACCTTCATTCCCCATTTACACTCATTCACACAAAAGGGTTGTTTCTTTCTGTTATTAATATTCTGGTTCCTACATTATATATCAATATATATCAATACAGTCTGCAAGGGATACAGTCCGTAAGCACACATGATTGTGCGTGCTGCTGGTCCACTAATAGTACTAACCTTTAACAGTTAATTTGACTCATTTTCATTAATTACTAGTTTCTATGTAACTGTTTTTATATTGTTTTACTTTCTTTTTTATTCAAGAATTTTTTTAAATGTATTTATCTTATTTTATTTATCTATTTTTTTTTTTTTTTTAAAGGACCTTATCTTCACCATACCTGGTTGTCCAAATTAGGCATAATAATGTGGTAATTCCACGACTGTATATATCGGTTGATATCAGTATCTGTAATTAAGGGTTTGGTCAATATCGGAATATTGGATATCGGCAAAAAGCCATTATCGGACATCCCTAGTAATTTCACTTGATTAAGCCTTTTCTAACGTGCCACACTTCAAAATAATACAAGTGTGCTGATATTGGTTCGGGTCAATATCTGCATCGGCCAATACTCAAGACTCCAATATCGGTATTGTATCGGAAATGGGAAAAAGTTGCATCGGGAGACCCCCTATTGCTATCTCCAAGCTCTGGTCTGGCGCAGTCAAGTTCCTATAACAAACCCGATTAATACACATTTGCTTGCCTTTTTGATTTCCACCATGTTGCACAAACGCTCACCATCACTAAAACCCGACCTTCAGTGTTGTGACGCACAGAGCCTCGCTCCCAGAAAGCAATGCATTCTGTGAAATGTGCACCAAGTTGTCCTCGTGGCACTAAACTTCCCTTCTTCCGCTACTTCTTTCCACCTTTGTTTTGGCGATCAGGTATGATGAATCACCCTCCTATCCCCATCTCCGAGCTGGCGGAGCACACGGAGCTTCTGAAGGCCAACGACAACCTCAAGCTTTCCCAGGAATACGAGGTGAGTGGGAGGAAGCTCGGCGTTTCGCATCTGTCTGATTTTTGTACCCGGCAGAACACAAGACAATGTGTTATTATTTATTGTTTGTTTTTCGATGCTTATGTCACCATCAAACGTATTCGCTTCTGTTACAGTAAGCTTGTATGCGAACATTGTTCATGCCACAGCCAGATGTTGAGTTCAAGGGAGCTTTTTTGTGTGATTTTGCATCTTTTAGCTTGAAATGTAGGGAGCCAAATTAAGGTCAAAAGGTGTGTACTAAACTTTGAAACTGAAAAATAAAGTGTTGATGCTGAATTCTGAAAAACACATAATTATAAATATTATTATAAAAATATAACACTGAATATAATTACGATTTACTCTGGCAATTATTTTGATTTATTTCTTTAATTTTTTTACTTTCTTATATTTGGATTTTTTTTTTTTTTTTTTTTTTTTTTCAGATTCAAATCTTATTTTTTTGCAGTTATTTTTTTTTCCAAGTTTATTTTATTTCCTTTTTTTTTTTTGCAGATCCAGACTTTTGGTCCAAAAAGTGAGAGGGGCATGGCATCATGACAGACAGCTTAGCAAAAATTATGCGGGGTAGAGGGGGCAGCTACCACGTTGCTTTAGGGGCACGTCGGAGCTAAAACCATTCCCTCCACTGTGTTTTTTTTTGTTTGTTTAATATTGTTGATAATTGTTTTAAATATTGTTTTAAATATTGTTTAAATATCCCCTGAAGGCAACGTTGTATATTTGTTAATGTGTCTGTCATAATGCCACACCCCTCTCAGTTGATGCCCCGCCCCACACGCCCAATCCAGGCCAAAAGTCTGAATCTGAAAAAATAAAATAAATAAAAATATTTAACAAAGTAAAGATCTGAACCTGGAAAAAAAAAAAACCTTTAAAAAATGTTATTTGAATCTGAAAAAATCTACCTCAAATATCAAAATATATGAAACTTAAAAAAAATAATTTTGTTATAAAGAATTACTAGAGTGAATCACAATTCCATTCAACCTGAAAAAAGTGCACTTTTTCTTTTTTTAAATACACTAATGTGTTTTCAAAAATCAACATCAAAACTTGATTTTTCAGTAGGTTCAGATTTTTGTTTTTTTTAATATTTTTATTTATTTTATTTTTTTGTCATGATGCCATGCCCCTCTCTCTTTTTGGCACTTTCCCCAATTTGGGCCTAAAGTCTGGATCTGCAAAAAAAAAAAAAAAAAAAACTTGGAAGAAAAAAAAATTAACTGCAAAAAAATAAGACTTGAATCTGAAAAAAACAAACTCAAATATCCAAATATATGAAAGTAAAAAAAATAAAGAAATGAATCAAAATAATTGCAAGAGTAAATCATAATTATACTCAGTGTTATATTTTTATATTTTTCAGAATCCAGCATCAACACTTTATTTTTCAGTTTCAACGTTTAGTACACACCTTTTGACCTTAAAATTCAACATCAAAACTTCATTTTTCAGTTTCAAAGTATATTTATTTTAAGTACAAAACTTTTGGCACTAATTTAGCTAAATAGAAATGACAGAAAAAAAGTGGCAATGGTTTTAATAATAGTGCAAAAAAAAGTTATTTTCATGTTTTCCAAAATATTTCTAAAAGGTTCCATGTCCAAAGTATTTAGAATATTGTATGTTTTGTTTTACAATTTATAGTTTTTTAGAATTCCAGTGACCAGGATTCTTTATAATTTTGCAAAATATTGCATTTCTTCACTACGAGCTGTATTTTTGCTAATTCCCATCTCTTTATGTAGTTGTTCACATTGCCAAAAAAAAAAAATGTGACCCCTCTGTACGTCTAATATAAAACTAATGTATGTTTACGGAAGTAAACATGGCCCCGATTCGTGTTGGTGTCAGTCCTGGCACACTAGCCACGTGTACATGGACAACATTTATAATAACATTTAATATTTACTAGGGGTGTAACGGTACACGAAAATTTCGGTTCGGTACGTCCCTCGGTTTAGAGGTCACGGTTCGGTTCATTTTTGGTACAGTAAGAAAACAACAAAATATAAATTTTTGGGTTATTTATTTACCAAATTTGCAAAATCTTCCACCAAAAATATTTTTCTTAGTGGAATATTTGATGTGAGTAATCGGAACCTTGGATAGGTCAATAATTCATAATAACATTGATTTTGATTCAATATTATGTTTTGAGCAATGACAGTTTGAAAGAAAAAAAAAACAGCTTTGTTTTATTAGTCAACATTGTAACTTTTTCGAAATTACATTTCACCTTTAAGCTTTTTTATTTCACTTTTGTTATGTTTTTGTTTATTTTAATAGTATTTTTAGAATGTGCCGTGGGCCTTTAAAACATTAGCTGTGGGCCGCAAATGGCCTCCGGGGCACACTTTTGACACCCCTGCTATAGATTATAAAAAATTAAATCTGATAAATCTCTGGATAAAAAGCAGAGCCTGGCGACGCATGCGCGTTTATCATAACTCTATCGCTCTCTCTGTCTCTGCCCCTCCCTCACGAATGCTGCTACGCTCACAATTTGTTTTGTTTTTAACCCCTTCTTAACCCTGAACGTACATTGAAAATACACGCCACCCTAACTCAAAATGCCGGACATTTGAGGCATTTAAGAAACTCCGCCCTGACAGCTCCACAAAAGAGGACATGTCCGGTGAAAAAGAGGACTTATGGTCAGTCTATCGTAGCCCGTTAGCTGCTAGCATGCCGAGTGTTGTGTCTCGGTGTGCATTGTTTACACAACGTGTCTTACGCTACTTAATATGTCCGTGTGGAAACTCGTTCGGTACACCTCCGAACCGAACCGGAACCCCCGTACCGAAACGGTTCAATACAAATACACGTACCGTTACACCCCTAAAATGTACGTATTTTGATCATTTTAAGCATAATTTCCAAAACGCATCACGTTTGCTTTTTTTTTTTTTTTCTTTATCACTGATTATTTCTCACTGCAGACTTCATTGCAGTGCGTGTGACGCCAGGACGTCATGTCCGCATGTAGGTCAGATTGCGTTCACATTAGAAATATTTTTTATTTTTTTGTAGTGTGAACGGCCATTAAAAAGGTCAAAATCGACAAAAAAATCTGGACATCCAACCCTGCAGTTTTAACATAGCCTTCGTGACCAATTAGTACACTGCAAAAACTGAAATCTAAGTAAGATTAAATATCTCAAATAAGGGTGATATTTGCTTATTTTCTGTCTGATAAGATAATTCTTTTCACTAAGCAGATTTTATGTTAGTGTTTTACTTGTTGTAAGGGTTTTGGTCCTAAATGATCTCAGTAAGATATTACAGCTTGTTGCTGAGATTTTATGACCTATATTGAGTAAAATCAACTGTTGCAAAGCTGTGTCATCAACACTCACAAGTTTAAAACTGCTTTTTTAAAGTAATAATTTCTTATTTCAAGCATGAAAAAAAAAAAATCATGATTTTGACACAATTGTGTCTCATAATTAAAACAACGGTTTTATTTTCAATGAAACAATAGAAAATACGTACTCATTTAGTAGTACAGTTGGCACAGTACAGTAAACGGACAGTTAATATTTAAACATTTAACATGTGACATTTCTAACAATTTTGAACAGAAAAGGTTCATGCACATTCTGATAAATTATTAAAAAATACAATTAAAACATTTTTGGCCGGGGGCCGGGCTGTATATATGCGCACTAATTGACTGAAAGAGCACGCACTTGGCGCGATGATGTCATGTTATCGATGGAAAAATGCATTTTTAGACAATATGATTTGCCTGAGCGGCTAGTAGACCCCGAGAGTAACAAGCGGTTGCCTTGTTGCATTTCCATTAAGAACAATAAATACGTTTTAGTGTAAGTTTGCTGGTTTCAAGAAATGTAATGCCGAGCGCATATCATTATGTCAAGATAATGGCACTAGCATTTACTTCATTTAAGAATATTTTCAACATATTGAGCAAAAAGGTCTTTTTTTTTTATATCAAGAAAAGTGCACTTGTTATTAGTGAGAATATACTTATTTTAAGGTATTTTGAGGTTCATTGAGGTTAGCTAATTTTACTTGTTTTGGAAAGTCTTGACAAGCCACATTTTCTTGTTCTATTGGCAGATAATTTAGCTTAGTTCAAATAAAATACCCCTCATTTTTGAAATTTTTTCTCTTGTTTTTGAATACTGTTTTTTTGCAGTGTAGTGCTACATATCACCATGTGTTTTTTTCTCTTAAAAAAAAAACGCCGTAGAATCGACTGATTGTCGATGATAGGCGAAATCTAATGAATCACATTTGACTATAAAATGTTTAGTCAAAGAGTTCACCCTAGGGCAGGGGTCGGCAACCCAAAATGTTGAAATATTGGACCAAAAATACAAAAACAAATCTGTCTGGAGCCACAAAAAATTAAAAGCCATATTACATACAGATAGTGTGTCATGAGATATACATTGAATTAAGAGGACTTAAAGGAAACTAAATGACCTCAAATATAGCTACAAATGAGGCATAATGATGCAATATGTACATATAGCTAGTCTAAATAGCATGTTAGCATCGATTAGCTTGCAGTCATTCATTGACCAAATATGCCCGATTAGCACTCCACACAAGTCAATAACATCAACAAAACTCACCTTTGTGCATTC
Source organism: Nerophis lumbriciformis (assembly GCF_033978685.3). NCBI lineage: Eukaryota > Metazoa > Chordata > Actinopteri > Syngnathiformes > Syngnathidae > Nerophis > Nerophis lumbriciformis. Next base: position 15,846,114 of record NC_084561.2, on the reverse strand, counting down.
ACGCACAACGTTAAAAGTGTGGTGGACAAAATGAGAAAGAAAAAGAAGTGGCATAAAACACGTCCTAGAAAGTCGGAGAAAGTTATACATGTAAACAAACTAAGGTGAGTTCAAGGACCGCCAAAATTAGTAGGACAAAACGGCGCTCCCCAAATACTTGAATCAGTGAAGCATGTTTAATATAAACAGTGTGCTTTATAACAATTAGGGAGGTTTGTGTCATGTTTTTCCTCCTACAGAAACCATATTAACACAAAAAATATATTTTTTTCCCCTCATCTTTTTCCATTTTTCATACATTTTTGAAAAAGCTCCAGAGAGCCACCAGGGCGGCGCTAAAGAGCCGCGGGTTGCCGACCCCCGCCCTAGGGTGAACATAGCCTTATAGAACAGTATAGATTTACTGCCATGCACATGCTCTGAGTTTTTACTCAGCAATGTCTTGTTGTTGTTGTTGTGCTGTTTGAGCTCCCGGACCACTCGGGTTATAAATGACACCGGCGCTGATTAGAAATCAGGAGCGCTGAATCAGCTCTCGTTTGCATACAAGCAATATCTCCTGCTCGCCGTTCCTAAATCACCGCACCTGTCGCCTCGCCGCACACGCCAGGCTGCAGTAAAAAAAAAAAAAAAGCGGCGACACCGGCGTGAATTGCCATCATCATGCCTGCCAGTGTATGTTGGATGTTGGCGGATAATGACTTCTCATAGCATTCCGCTATTTCTCGGATATCTATTATTCATAAATCCTGAGCTGAGCACCAAAGGGACAAGCTTGTTTTTCTTCAAGGCGGTGAGAGAAGCGGGATGGCCGAAGTGTAATTATTTGCCTTAAAGAGAGAATTCAACCACCCGATTATTTTTTTTTTACTCTCTACCCGTCCCTCTCTTTCACACAACCCCGTCAGCCCCCAGGAAGAATAAATGACCAAATTAAGGGGAGAAGTGTAATTTTAATTTTGTTATTTTCCTGATGAATGGCCACTCGTTCGCGGTGCTCCGGCTTGCCAAGCGGCGCTCTGTGGACCGGTGACTGATTGTTTTTTTAGCCGGGCGGGAAGTAGCGGTAGAAGAGAAATGGAGGAAAGAGGCGGCAGGGAGGCTCGGTTATTGAGGATTTGATGTGGGCATTGAGAGAAGGCCTCAAGCAGGGATGAAGAGAAGATCATCCCAACAAACACGCAACTACGGAAAGGCTGCCACGATTAATGACTTCTTTTTTGTTCTTCTTTTTCCGTATTCAGTCCGTCAGTTATCTGCAAATATACAACCATGGGGGATACAAATGTAGAATTGACAGAATTTAGAAGAACCTTACAGTTAAACATAGGGCCATACTTGCCAACCTTGAGACCTCCGATTTCGGGAGGTGGGGGTGGGGGCGGGGGCGGGGGCGTGGTTGGGGGCGTGGCTAAGAGGGGAGGAGTATATTTACAGCTAGAATTCACCAAGTCAAGTATTTCATATATATACAGTATATATATATATATATATATATATATATATATATGTATATATATATATATATATATATATATATATATACATAGTAAAATAAATAAATATATATATATATATATATATATATATATATAGCTAGAATTCACTGAAAGTGAAGTATTTTCTTATATATATATATATATATATATATATATATATATATATATATATATATATATATATATATATATATATATATATATATATATATATATATATATATATAGTAAAATAAATATATATACAGTATGTATATATATATATATATATATATATATATATATATAGCTAGAATTCACTGAAAGTGAAGTATTTTCTTATATATGTATATATATATATATATATATATATATATATATATATATATAATATATCAAGAGGGACAGAGACAGCGCACAGTGCATGAGGATCACATGTTACCATGGCGAGAAAACATGGAGAGACTGGAATGTAATAGAGTGATCTATGTTTGTCTGTTGCCATCTCATGGTGAATGTTGGCTATAGCGTACTGGGGTTACTTTTTGGTTGGCCAACGATTTACGTGGTGTTGCGCACCTGACGTCAAGTGTGTGAGTCTGTTCTGAAGTCTACAGTAAAGAGACGTACTTCATCCCCTCGCCTGTTTATTGCCTCCAACTCAATATATTACAACAACATTGCTCCATGCAGACCCCCCAGGTCTGGAGCTGGAGGGGGCGTGGCCTCCAGGTCCGCCTGAATTTCGGGAGATTTTCGGGAGAAAATGTTTCCCGGGAGGTTTTCGGGAGAGGCGCTGAATTTCGGGAGTCTCCCGGAAAATCCGGGAGGGTTGGCAAGTATGCATAGGGCTGGGCGATATGGCCTTTTATTAGTATCTCTTTATTTTATACACGATATATATCGCGATATTTTGCCTTATGCCACTTTTGTGCATGATGTCACACGAGATATTTCAATAACTGTCAAATAAAAATGAGCTGCATAATAGGAAATCAAATAGTACCGTATTTTTCGGACTATAAGTCGCAGTTTTTTTCATAGTTTGGCCGGTGCGACTTACATATGTTTTTTTCCTTTTTTATTATGCATTTTCGGCAGGTGCGACTTATACTCCGGTGCGACTTATACTCCGAAAAATACGGTATATGTCCTTCGTTCTGTGGTAGGTTCCCGCTTCGGCATTTTGTGGGTGTGGCACCGAACGGAGATGTTGACATGCAGTTTCAAGCACTCTTCATTCTCTAGCGCAGGGGTCACCAACGCGGTGCCCGCGGGCACCAGGTAGCCCGTAAGGACCAGATGAGTCGCCCACTGGCCCGTTCTAAAAATAGCTCAAATAGCAGCACTTACCAGTGAGCTGCCTCTATTTTTTAACCTTCGTCTTGTGTTTTAGTTTTTAAATGCATAAAAGAACCACATAAATTTATTTTTTTGCATCAAGGCTTTTTGACTTTGTCAAGAACCTCTATTTCAACAAAATAAAACTTTTTTTTATTTTTTTTCAGTATATTTTAAAATGCTCCGGTTGAAATTATGACCTTGATGTTGTTAGGGTCGGTTTCGACACAGTTGTAAAAATAAGATTATAAAGCAATAATTAGAGCCAAAACTGAACACACTGACAGCCAGCTCCTCTCCCAATCATGTGAGTTTTAGGGGATTCTCATTTTACCTTGTTATCCAGTACAAAAACAAACAAAGACGGGCATGTGAGGTCAATTCAGTATAGAGTTGGTGACTTGCAGAGTGCACATCTCCAATTTTCAGCATGCAAAAATGAAAAAAAGATTTTCAGTGAGAAAAGTTCTGGATCATATTTTTGGTGAAAACGAGGGAGAGGACACAGAGCAGCATAGTTATACGGATGAACAGGTTTCTAAGAGGAAGACAATGTGGACTATCATCCAGAAGACACAGACACATCTGATGAGTCTGTCATACCAAAGACTATAAAAATGGGAGCCATTACCTCCCTGCTTGGCACTCAGCATCAACGGTTGGAATTGGGGGTTAAATCACCAAAAATTATTCCCGGGCGTGGCCACTGCTGCTGCTCACTGCTCCCCTCACCTCCCAGGGGGTAAACAAGGGGATGGGTCAAATGCAGAGGTCAAATTTCACCACACCTAGTGTGTGTGTGTGACAATCATTGCTACTTTAACTTTAACTTTAACTTAACTTAACTTGATTGGTTGTTGTTTGACCTTGCAAATCTATATTTTATTACTTTTCATTTTGTGCTTGTATTAAAGTTCTGTTGATGAAAAAAAAAAATGTTTAGCCTTTTTCTTGAAGTAAATATAGATGGGTCGAAATTGACCCGTAACACCATAGATGTTACTATAGTTAAAATTATTAAAATGAAAAAATAAATTAAACAAATTTATTTAAGAGATGTGTTCTAATACCCCTCAGTTATAGTCAAGTTACCCAACAACCTTTTATTTATTTATACAATTCTCTTGAGGTTCATTTTACCATTTTTTTAAATTGAAATCGAGGGGTATTCTGACAAAAAAAAAGGCCCAATGGCCCACACCAAAAATATTAAAACCAATATTTTCATGGATAAGGAAGCCTAACAAGATAACCAAGAGATGAGAAACAAATTGGATGACAGATAATTGTTTTTAGTGTATTTTACAGCTGATTTAAGACATGGGTCAAAACCGACCCGTTAACATAAGAGATGGTAACAGAAAGCTAACACAAGAGGAAGGTTAAATGTTATTTATTTACTAGCAAGCTGGTCTCGCTTTGCTCGACATTTTTAATTCTAAGAGAGACAAAACTCAAGTAGTATTTGAAAATCCAAGAAAATATTTCAAAGACTTGGTCTTCACTAACTGACAAAGAAACAGATAACAGATTTGGTGTCCAGTTCAAAGTGTGACATGATTTATTTAAAAATTTGAGAGTTGACTTTTGTATTTTACATGAGTTATTATTTGTACAAAGTAATTCATGATTTGTTAAAAAATGTCAGTGGCTAGCTCAGGGGTCGGCAACCCGCGGCTCTAGAGACGCATGCGGCTCTTTAGCGCCGCCCGAGTGGCTCTCTGGAGCTTTTTCAAAAACGTATGAAAAATGGAAAAAGATGAGGGGAAAAAAATATGTTTTTTGTTTTAATATGGTTTCTGTAGGAGGACAAACATGACACAAACCCCCCTAATTGTTATAAAGCACATTGTTTATATTAAACATGCTTCACTGACTCAAGTATTTGGCGAGCGCCGTTTTGTCCAACTAATTTTGGCGGTCCTTGAACTCACCGTGGTTTGTTTACATGTATAACTTTCTCCGACTTTCG
>NC_084561.2:15701323-15836323 GCF_033978685.3 Nerophis lumbriciformis | reverse complement strand
ATGTTACGAGCCCCCGGCGGACTCCGCGGTTGTGCCCGCAAACCGCGCATCTCTAATGTACATGTATATACATATGTATGTATATATATATGTGTATATGCATATGTATGTACAGTATATATATATATATATATATATATATATATATATATATATATATATATATACATACATGTATGTGTATATATATATATACACATACATACATGTATGTGTATATACATACATGTATGTATATATATATATATATATATATATACACATACATACATGTATGTATATATACATGCATGTATGTATATGTATATGTATGTGTATGTATATATATATATATATACTAGTTTTAATATATTATTGAACCCAAGCAGTGTCCACTGTTCTCTCTCGAAATCTTACCTATGGCATGGCAAGGCAACTTTATTTATATAGCACGTTTATAACAATTTTTAAATTGGACCAAAGTGCTTTACAGGTTAAAAAGCATAGAGCAAAAAAAAACAACAACAAAAAACAAACAATGCATAAGCGAAACAAGATAGTGCAAAATCACTACGGTGAAAGGGTTCGAATAAAAAGTAAAATTGCAAGATAAACATAATGAAATAATAAAAGTGCGACAAACTGAAAAAAAAAAACTAAAGAGAAGGGGGGTGGGGGGGACTAGAAATGGTGGCCTAGTGGGCGGCCTCAGCTCAGGTTAAAGGCCAGCGAGAAGAGATAGGTCTTAAGAAGGGTTTTGAAGACCCCCAGGCTCTGGGCTGGGGGGGCCTATGGTTTTATCATGACAAAATACAATGGTACTACTATTTCTCAGCGCCTCACATGGCTTTTCTTCTTGTGTTGTCAGTCCATCGATCCAGGCCAGCAGTTCACCTGGGAGCATTCCAACCTAGAGGTGAACAAGCCGAAGAATCGTTACGCCAATGTCATTGCGTACGACCACTCCCGCGTCATCCTGGCTCCCATCGAGGGTAAGACAGTCATTTTAGATTTTTCTACTGTTTCCGTCTGAATGAAGGGTTTGAGTTTATTGATTATTTTGGTCTTGTGTTTTCAGTCAAGCTAATTGTGTTTTCCTAAAGTCCGTCTTTCGGGTCTGATCTAATACTAAAGCACAGATCAGGAATTTAGTGTTTGTATCGCTACACCTTATTTGTCCCATCAACCCGTACAACCTGTCGTCATACACCAGCTGTGTCAAACATGTTTTTATTGAGGGCCACATCACAATTATGGCTGCCCTCAGAATCGATATGAATATTTATGTATAATAGCCTTGTCACACAATTTGTATAGTAAACTCTTTTTGATTACTATAATTTTGACTAACAGATTGATGGATCAGATCATATTAAACAACATGTACATTTGGATGCAGTACATTTTTTGTCAAAAATTTTAAGAATAGTACATGCATTTTGTCAGAACGTGCTTTGTTTTTTCCAGCCATTTTGTGCAAGCCGCATAAATTAATGTGGCATATCACATACAATTACGTATTGAGCCACATAAAACAATGTGGCGGAACACAGAAAATAATGCGGGATATCACATAAACTGATGTGGCGGGCTCCATAAATAAATCCGGCATATCACATATAATGATGCGGCAAGCCACATAAAACAATGTGGCGGACAACATCAAATGACATGGCGGACCACATTAAAAATAATGAGGCATATCACATAAAATGAGTGGCAAGCCACATAAAACCCATTGGCCGACACCATAACATGATATGGCGGACCACATTAAAAATAATGAGGCATATCACATAAAATAATGCAGTATATCTCATAAAATGATGTGGCGGCCCACATTAATTAAAACCAGCATATTGCATAAAATTATGCAGAAGCCCATAATAAATGCTGTGGTGAACTACATAAAATAATGCGGCAGGACCAAATAAAATGATTTGGCAGGCCACATAAATTAAAACCAGCATATTGCATAAAATTATGCGGAAGCCCATAATAAATGCTGTGGTGAACTACATAAAATAATGCGGCAGGCCTAAATAAAATTATATGGCAGGCCACATAAATTAATGCAGCATATTACATAAAATTACTCGGCAGGCCACATAAAATAATTTGGCAGGCCACATAAATTAATGCAGCATATTACATAAAAATACTCGGCAGGCCACATAAATTAATGCAGCATATTACATAAAATGATTCGGCAGGCCACATAAAACAATGTGGCTGACCACATAAATTAATGCAGCATATTACATAAAATGACTCGGCAGGCCACATAAAACATTGTGGCTGACCACATAAATTAATGCAGCATATCACATAAAATGATGTGGCAGGCCACATAAAACATTGTGGCTGACCACATAAATTAATGCAGCATATTACATAAAATGACTCGGCAGGCTACATAAAACAATGTGGCTGACCACATAAATTAATGCAGCATATTACATAAAATGACTTGGTAGGCCACATAAAACATTGTGGCTGACCACATAAATTAATGCAGCATATTACATAAAATGACTCGGCAGGCTACATAAAACAATGTGGCTGACCACATAAATTAATGCAGCATATTACATAAAATGTCTCGGCAGGTCACATAAAACATTGTGGCTGACCACATAAATTAATGCAGCATATCACATAAAATGATGTGGCAGGCCACATAAAAACATTTGTGGACCACATGAAATAATGCAGTACATCAAATAAAATGATGTGGCGGGCCACAAATTAAACCGGCGTGTCACATAAAATGAAGCGGCAAGCCACATGAAACATTGTGGCGGACAACATAAAATGACATGGCGGACCACATTAAAAATAATGAGGCATATCACATAAAATAATGTGGTGGGCCACATTAATTAAACCCGGAATATCGCATAGTATGATGCGGAAGGCCATAATACATGACGTGGTGCACTACACAAAATAAAGCGGCAGGACTAAATAAAATGACACGGCAGGCTACATAAATTAATGCAGCATATTACATAAAACAGTGTGGCGGACCACGTAAAATAATGCGGCATATCACATAAAATTATGTGGCTGGCCATGTAAATTAATGCAGCATATCACATAAAATTATGTGGCAAGCCACATAAATTAATGCAGCATATCACATAAATTAATGCAGCATATCACATAAAATTATGTGGCGGACCACATAAAATAATGTGGCATATCTCATAAAATGATGTGGCTGGCCATGTAAATAATGCAGCATATCACATAAAATTATGTAGCAAGCCACATAAAACATTGGCGGACCACATAAAATGATGTGGCGGGCCACAAATTAAACCGGCGTATCACATAAAATGATTCAGCAAGCCACCTTAAACAAGATGGCGGACTGCGTAAAATAATGTGGCATATCACATGAAATTATGTGGCTGGCCATGTAAATTAATGCAGCATATAACATAAAATTATGTAGCGGGCCATGTAAATTAATGCAGCATATCACATAAAACAATGTGGCGGACCACATAAAACAATGCGGTACATCACATAAAAAGATGTGGCAGGCCACATAAAACAAATTGGCGGACAACATAAAATAATGCAGTATATCAAATAAAATGAAGTGGCGGGCCACAAATGATTCCGGCGTGTCACATAAAATGATGCGGCAAGCAGGCTGCACTAAAGGATGTGGCGCACCACATAAAATGAGGTGGCGCACCACATAAAATGAGGTGGCGCACTACATAAAATATAACGGCAGGACCATATAAAATGATATGGCAGGCTATGTAAATTAATGCAGCATATTACATAAAACAATGTGGCTGACCATGTAAATTAATGCAGCATATCACATAAAATCATGTGGCAAGCCACATAAATAGCTGCAGCATATCACATAAAATGATGTAGCAAGCCACATAAAACAATGTGGCGGACCACATAAAATAATGCGACATATCACATAAAATGATGTGGCTAGACATGTAAATTAATGCAGAATATCACATTGTTTTATGTGGCAAGCCACATAAAACAATGCGGTATATCACATAAAATGATGTGGCAGGCCACTCAAAACAAATTGGCGGACAACATAAAATAATTCAGTAATTCAAATAAAATTATGTGGCGGGCCACAAAATACACCGGCGTATCACATAAAATGACAAGTCACATAAATAAATGCAGCATATCACATAAAATAATGCGGCATATCACATAAAATGATGTGGCGGGCCATGTAAATTAATGCAGCATATCACATAAAACAATGCGGCAAGCCACATAAAACAAATTGGCGGACCACATAAAATAATGCGGTACATCAAATAAAATAATGTGGCGGACCACAAATTAAGCCGGCGTATCACATAAAATGACAAATGTGGTGTATCACATAAATTGATGTGGCAGGCCACATAAAACAAATTGGCGGACAACATAAAACAATGCTGTATAGCAAATAAAATGAAGTGGCAGGCCACAAATGGTACCGGCGTGTCACATAAAATGATGCCGCAAGCAGGCTGCACCAAAGGATGTGGCGCACCACATAAAATGAGGTGGCGCACCACATAAAATGAGGTGGTTGCCAACATTGAGACCTCCGATTTCGGGAGGGGGCGTGGTCAGGGGGGTGTGGTTGGGGGCGTGGTTAAGAGGGGAGGAGTATATATATAAGAAATACTTGACTTTCAGTGAATTCTAGCTATATATATATTTATTATATATATAAATATATATATATATATATATATATATATATATACATATATATATATATATATATATATATATATATATATATATATATATATATATATATATAAATAAGAGAAATACTTGAATTTCAGTGTTCATTTATTTACACATTTACACACACATAACCTGGGATGAGGTGGCGACTTGTCCAGGGTGTATGCCGCCTTCCGCCCGATTGTAGATGAGATAGGCTCCAGCGCCCCCGCGACCCCAAAGGGAATAAGCGGTAGAAAATGGATGGATGGATGGCACACACATAACACTCATCTACTCATTGTTGAGTTAAGGGTTGAATTGTCCATCCTTGTTCTATTCTCTGTCACTATTTTTCTAACCATGCTGAACACCCTCTCTGATGATGCATTCTGCTTCGTCTCCTTGTTGTGTGGGCAGTTGTGCACTGCACTCTATAAAAGCCCTAGATGTTAATGTCACATATGCATGTACAGTAGATGGCAGTATTGTCCTGTTTAAGAGTGTCACAACATTGCTGTTTACGGCAGACGAACTGCTTTACGGTAGACGAAAACGTGACTGCTGTTGTTGTGTGTTGTTGCCGCGCTGGGAGGACATTAATGAAACTGCCTAACAATAAACCCACATAAGAAACCAAGAACTCGCCCTCGATCATTCTACAGTTATAACCTGATTGGGCAGGCACGCTGTTTATATTGTGGGAAAGCGGACGTGAAAACAGGCTGTCGACACGTCACTCAGGTCCGCCTGAATTTCGGGAGATTTTCGGGAGAAAATTTGTCCCGGGAGGTTTTCGGTAGAAGCGCTGAATTTCGGGAGTCTCCCGGAAAATCCGGGAGGGTTGGCAAGTATGGGCGCACCACATAAAATGAGGTGGCGAGACCATATTTGGCCCCCGGGCCTTGAGTTTGACACCTGTAGCCCCCCCTCTGACTCCCAAATGTGTAGAGCCCGTCAGAGGGAGTCACCCTTCGCCGCCGACATTGTTCCTGGGTTGCAACACCAGAACGACTCCCGACTCCTCTCAATGATGCCAAAATTGCTTCTCCTCCATTCTCCCCTTTTGTGTGAGCGAAATGTTCAGTTTCAGCACCTCACAATTTGGAGCTGCAACAACACGGGAAAAAAAAAAAGGGGGTAGAGGAAGGAAAGAAAAGAAAGAAAAAAAACAAACGCCTCGTCCATAAATACATAAATTAATCAGGTCTGAAATGTGTATTTTACACTGCAGTGATTTTGCCATTAGTTGCAGCAGAATAACAATTCATGCACGTCGCCGCTCTCCGTTCATTTAGTCATGACTAAAACCAGGCAGTCAGATAGTGTGGTCTCCCTTTAATGGTATTCGCATAGTTTACGTTCTTACCCCCTAATTTCAATTCTGTTTCATTACTTCTTCTTCTTACCAGCATCTCGCTCTCTTTTCCACTCCACCCCGTTTCTTGTCCTCACTGCACCTCAACTCTTAAATCAGCCCAGCCAAGTGTTTCCTTGTTTGTCGCTTGGCTGCTGCGACGTCACTCAAGTTAGTTATCCTTTCGCCGTCACTTGCAGGCAGTAATGAATGAATGAATTATGAATTAATTATATTTATACAGCACTTTTCCCACATAATTGTCTCAAAGCGCTTGACGCTGAGTAAACCCGTACATTAATGCAGCATATTGCATAAAACAATGTAGTGTGGGGCGGCGTAGCTCGGTTGGTAAGAGTGGCTGTGCCAGCAACTTGAGGGTTCCAGGTTTGATTCCCGCTTCTGCCATCCTAGTCACTGCACTGCAAAAAGTCAGTGTTCAAAAACAAGAAAAAAGAAAAATACAAAAATTAGGGGTATTTTATTTGAACTAAGCAAAATTATCTACCAATAGAACAAGAACATTTGACTTGTCAAGACTTTCCAAAATAAGTAAAATTAGCTAACCTCAATGAACCCAAAAATACCTTAAAATAAGTACCGTATTTTTCAGAGTATAAGTCGCTCCGGAGTATAAGTCGCATTTTTGGGGGAAATTTATTTGATAAAACCCAACACCAAGAATAAACATTTGAAAGGCAATTTAAAATAAATAAAGAATAGTGAACAACAGGCTGAATAAGTGTACGTTATATGACGCATAAATAACCAACTGAGAACATGCCTGGTATGTTAACGTAACATATTATGGTAAGAGTCATTCAAATAACTATAACATATAGAACATGCTATACGTTTACCAAACAAGCTGTCACTCCTAATCGCTAAATCCCATGAAATCTTATACGTCTAGTCTCTTACGTGAATGAGCTAAATAATATTATTTGATATTTTACGTAATGTGTTAATAATTTCACACATAAGTCGCTCCTGAGTATAAGTCAAACTATGAAAAAAACCGCGAGTTAAGTGTAGAAAAACTTGCTGCTTCAAAAAGCAAGACCCACTTCCGGTGGACACACGATACCGGAAGTGGGTTTTTGCGTTTTGAAGCAGCAATTTTTTCTGCAATGAATTTTCACTGATTTTTTATGACATAATTTTTTTATAAACTGAATTTGTAAACGCTGAACTTTTTTTTTGATTTACGCTGAATTTTTAAACGTCGAAAACTACCACATGTTTCTCCAAAAATGTTCTGTTAAATTGTCAGCATAATTTAATGTAAAAAATAACAAAAAAACTTAAAACACAAAAAAGTCAGTTACATAAATTCAGTGTCAATAAAAGCTAAATATATATATAAAAAAACTGTTTGTTATTTATCTAACGTATTATTTATAATCATGTATTCTTTCGTTTAAAAAGCATTTTGCATGTATTATTCGAAATTGCAAGATAGGATTTAAACATAATGGTGGACAATCAATCATCTAAATAACACCATTGCAGCACACTTAAACAGTGTGTTGGATTATTTAAGCTTTAAATAAATTATGATTTTTCATTTTACACAACAAGAAATAATTGAACAAAAAATCTGTGACATTAACATTACGTTCAGATATAAGAAAACACAAATGTGCTTCTTAAGGAGGAAATCCCCTTAATCCCTGCGTAGGAGGCGGAGGCACAACCAATCAATATCAGACGAGCCGATCAAGGCCCACTTAGACGATCAAGGACTATACAGAGGAACCAGATCGATTAAAAACAACCTGAAACTGTCCTATTCTTGAACTGTGTATTATGGCATTTTAAACAACATAACGACTTATCTTTTTACACATACTGCCAGAAGGTTGCATTGTGGGACATGCAGATCGATCAGAGCTGAGTGACAGATTAGCACAGCACGCGTTTAAACGAAGGTACAACTTTGTAACCCCGCAGTGAGCATCGTTTACCTTTGAAGAGTGCGCTTCCCCGCTGTTTGGAATCACGACTGTGTTCTTCTTATCATTGGTGTTGAGGTGTCGTTGCTACACGCTGGTGTGAAAATTGGCCTGTGGAACCCGCGTGAACCTCTGGGGCTCGATAGCGCTCCTGCTTATAGCTCCGCATTGTAAAACCGATGCGGTGATAACGCCGCTGGAGGACGCTGAGAGACGTAGATCCGGTGGCGTTTGTCTCGGGGCGAAACAGCACAAGAGTTAATGCTGCGTTCCTTTTACATCGGAAATGGGAAGTCGGAGCTGGGGATGACGTGAAATTATCCTCTGCATTTGACCCATCACCCTTGATCACCCCCTGGGAGGTGAGGGGAGCAGTGAGCAGCACCAGTGGCTGCGCCCGGGAATCATTTTTGGTGATTTAACCCCCAATTCCAACCCTTGATGCTGAGTGCCAAGCAGGGAGGTAATGGGTCCCATTTTTATAGTCTTTGGTATGACTCGGCCGGAAACTCTAACCACTAGGTAAGATGACTAATTCAGTGTTAAAATTAGGAAAATGTTGGGCCCCAAAGTCAAAAAGGTTAAAAAAATGATTGTGATTAATTGCAATTAATCAACGTTCAAAAGTGTGATCAAAAATGTATTTACACAAATGTAATTATGCATTTATGACAGCGGCTTAGAAATAAATTACATTTCACACCAACATCCGATATAAGAGGAAGCATTACATATTATTTTTCTTCACACCTTCACTGATGGAGGAACAAGGTTACTGTCTGTGAAATGTAAAGGAGCTGCTGGCATGTCGACAACATTGTGTAAAATGAAAGAAAAAAAACATGAAAAATGTTCTATAAACTAAGGCAAAGAAGTAAAAAAAAAAAAAAATCCCTTCATCTGAGGCGTTTTGATTTGTATTTTCTCCTGTGCTCCTCGTGCAGGCATCACAGGGAGCGACTACATCAACGCCAACTACATCGACGGCTACAGGAAACAGAACGCTTACATCGCCACCCAGGGTCCTTTACCAGAAACCTTCGGGGACTTCTGGAGGATGGTGTGGGAGCAGCGAGCCGCCACCGTGGTCATGATGACCCGACTGGAGGAGAAGTCACGGGTACGTTTGTTTTCTCCTCCTTTTTCGCTGCGCTCCTTCCCCGATATACATCTAAATCAAATCAGTGATTCATGAAGAGCGATGAACAAAATATGAAAAATGGCGCAGCTTTGCTGTGATTTCCCAGTTGCACACTCCGACTTCATTGGCGGGGAATCAGACTTGATTTTCCTGCCGCGGCCCATAGAGAAGTGTAGAAATTACATTTGTGGAATTTGAATGCAGCGAAGGAACACAAATGGCCTACCTGTTCATATCTGATAAGTTAAGCAACATCCACATGGGGGGCTCGGCTCTGTTTTTTATTCTTCTTAGCGGTTGCGAAAGTGAGAAAAGTTGCCGTGGAAACAACACGCTGTTTGTGACTTTCAACACTCTAGACGCTGCTTTCTGAGCAGAGCGGAAGGCTAAAATTAAGTTGTGAGCGCTGGAGGTTTTGCAGCACTCTTCTGCAAAACTTTGTGTACATTTGTGTTCTGGAAGAACTTTTCTGGGGTCGGTGATGTTGGACCTGGCTGGCGACCTCCGTCCTTGATGGGTTGACAGAGCATGGTTAGGGTTAACATAATACTACCACCACCATGCTTGATGGTGCACTGCAAAAAGTCAGTGTTCAAAAACAAGAAAAAAAAAATACAAAAACTAGGGGTATTTTATTTGAACTAAGCAAAATTATCTGCCAATAGAACAAGAAAATTTGGCTTGTCAAGACTTTCCAAAACAAGTCAAATTAGCTAACCTCAATGGACCCAAAAATACCTTAAAATAAGTATATTCTCACTTATAACAAGTTCACTTTTCTTGGTAGAAAAAAAAAAAAGGGATCTTTTGGCTCAATATGTTGAAAAATATTCTTAAATGAAGTAAATGCTAGTGCCATTATCTTGACATAATAATATGCGCTCGGCATTACATTTCTTGAAACCAGCAAACTTATACTAAAAACTAACTTATTGTTCTTCCTGAAAAGGCAACAAGGCAACCGCTTGTTACTCTCGGGGTCTCCTAGCCGCTCAGGCGAATCATATGGTCTAAAAATGCATTTTTCCATCGACAACATGACATCATCGCGCCAAGTACGTGCTCTTTCAGTCAATTAGTGCGCATATATACAGCCCGGCCCCCGGCCAAAAATGTTTTAATTGTAATTTTTAAGAATTTATCAGAATGTGCATGAACTATTTCTGTTCAAAATTGTTAGAAATGTCACATGTTCAATGTTTAAATATTAACTGTCAGTTTACTGTACTGTGCCAACTGTACTACTATATGAGTACGTATTTTCTATTGTTTCATTGAAAATAAAACAGCAAAGTCCATTTGGCTGTCATCCGTTTTAATTATGAGACACAATTGTGTCAAAGTCATGATTTATTATTTCATGCTTGAAATAAGAAATGATTACTTTGAAAAAACAGTTTTATACTTGTGAGTGTTGATGACACAGCTTTGCAACAGTTGATATTCTAGTTTCAAGCATGTTTTACTCAATATAGGTCATCAAATCTTAGCAACAAGCTGTAATATCTAACTGAGATCATTTAGGACCAAAACCCTTAAAACGAGTAAAACACTAACATAAAATCTGCTTAGTGAGAAGAATTATCTTATCAGACAGAAAATAAGCAAATATCACCCTTATTTGAGATATTTAATCTTACTTAGATTTCAGTTTTTGCAGTGTACATAAGCTGGTTTAAGACTACGCCTTTAGTATGTTGTTTTCCGTATTTTTCAGAGTATAAGTCGCACCGGAGTATAAGTCGCACCTGCCGAAAATGCATAATATAAAATGAAAAAAACATATATAAGTCGCACTGGAGCCCGGTCAAACTATGAAAAAAAACTGCGACTTATAGTCCGAAAAATATGTTACTTACTATGTTATCTGTCACTTGAGGCATTTTTCAACCAGAGAGTGCAGATGGCCAGGCAAAAAAAAAAAAAAAAAAAATACACTCATGTGTGAAAAGGTAATTTCCTCCGAACAAGTGGACTTGTCAGAATGTCAAAAAGGCAAACCTGACTTCATCCCGTCAAGCCCAAGCAGTGTCAACATCAGGCTCTCTTCCCCCCCGAGTGTCTCCACTTCATTCTCCTCCCTCCTGAACCACCTGGGTTGTTTACCTGCGCGCCATCCTGACAGGCGCTGTCCTCCACTGTCAGGCGCCATCAGGACACGTGGCCGCAGGACACTCAATGTCAGCTGGAGCAGGAAATGGGAGAGAGGATGTCTTCCGGCGTGTCGCGTCGTATTGAAGGAGATGTACGAGCAAAGGGCAGCTAAGTGCTTTTTGCAGGCCTGCTGCACAAGCATGTTAACGTAAAGGCTTGTTATTTGAACAGCTATAGAATAAAATATATATAGTTCATGTTTTATTCCGTGTAAGATATAGGGTCGGGTTTAGATGGGAATTGTGTTTCTGTGGCAGCGTTATTGTATTTTTGCTGTGGAGAGAAGCTTCCCTGCAGTTTCTATCAGCTCTCACTGGTGTTTTAATCCACAGGGGGCCATGGATGTGTGAGATGAGCTCTGTGCTTCTTTCGATATATTTCAGTCACATTGGGCATGTTTTTAAAACCTTTTTTTTTTTTTTTGCATCGTGTTTATTGGAGATGCTATTTAAATCCTTTCTCGTCTTTCACAGATCAAGTGTGACCAGTACTGGCCCAGTCGTGGCACTGAAACCTACGGTATGACCCAAGTGACCCTGTTGGACACCATCGAATTGGCCACTTTCTGTGTCCGCACCTTCTCCTTGCACAAGGTAAAATCATTCTTCCTTTTTTTTTTTTCTTTCTAAAAGATGAACAAGAACACAATAGTTTACATATTTCCGCTACTCAAATAATAAAGCAAAGCAAGTTTTTTCTTTATAGAGAACAATTTGTACGCAAAGCAATTGCAAGAGGCAAAAATAAAATAATCATAATTCAAATTACAGTCATAATAAAAACAATCAATAATTCTAATTAAATAGTGGAGATAAAATACTTTCAATTGCCAACGTTCAAAAAGACTATTCCACATTTTAGGTGTGTGTGTGTGCGTGCATATATATATATATATATATATATATATATATATATATATATGTATGTGTGGGGAAAAAAATCACAAGACTACTTCATCTCTACAGGCCTGTTTCATGAGGGGTTCCCTCAATCATCAGGAGATTTTAATAGAAGCATTCACATACCACAGTTTATATAGGGCACAGAACGGGTAGGTACAGGCAGGCATAGGGGCGTGGTGATTGGCTCATGTGTTACCTAGGAGGTGTTTCCATCTGTGACGGCATGCTGATACAATTTCGCTGCGCTTGTTGAGGGATGACAGGTCTGGGCGGTATATAATAAACAGTTTCTCTTTCAAGCATAGGTTGCATCTTTTATTACCACTGTTGTAAGGTGTGCTGGATGCAAGAATTTGCCATGTTATTGAATATTCAACATTATTGTCTTTGAGGTTCCAAATGTGCTTGCTGAGTTCTGTAGTATTCCGCTGGCTTTGGTTCCTGAAAGAAGCCTTGTGATTGTTCCATCTGGCTTTGAACTCTCCCTCGGTTAATCCTACATACGTGTCAGATGTGTTAATGTCCTTGCGTGTTACCTTTGATTGGTAAACGACTGATGTTTGTAAGCACCCCCCGTTGAGAGGACAATCAGGTTTCTTGCGACAGTTGCAGCCTTTGTTGGTTTTGGATTCACTTTGTCTAAGGGCAGACGGCTCCTTTGCAATTGCTTTGTTGTGATTTGAAATAATTTGTCGTATATTGTTCATACAGCTGTAGCTCAATTTAATGCTGTTCTTGTTGAATACTTTTCTTAGGGTGTTGCCTTTGGGGAAGTGTTTGTCGATCAGAGTGAGGAATTTGTGGCCAATATTAGTTGAGACATTTTTGCTGTATGGGGGGTTGTACCAGATAATGTTGTTTCGTTTTCTGCTCTTTTTTGGTTGGTTTCCTGGCGTGGGTTCATAGGTGAGGGGGAAGTTGTATCCGCTTTCATCAAGTGCTTTTTGGTACGGGGGGGTTGCTTGGTCGAATTCAGCTTTGCTAGATGACAGCATCAATAGCCTTTTATTGTTTTTTTCCCCACACATACATATATTGCGCTCTACCACGGTATCGAGCATTATTTTTTGGATAATCTAATTAAGACATATATATATATATATATATATATATATACACATATATATATATATATATATATATATATATATATATATATATATATATATATATATACATATATACACAGTATATATATATATATATATATATATATATATATATATATATATATATATACAGTGTGCGTGTGTATTTATATAGATATATATATATACATATACAGTGTGCGTGTGTATTTATATAGATATATAGTGTGTATATTTATTCATACATACAGTACACACATACATATATACATACTTATATATATATATATACATACTTATATATATATATATATATATATATATATATATATATATATATATATATATATATACATACATACATACATACATACCATGAATTGATTTACGTGGACTTAAACAAGTTGAAAAACTTATTCGGGTGTTACCATTTAGCGGTCACCAAAAATGATTCCCGGGCGCGGCCACCGCTGCTGCCCACTGCTCCCCTCACCTCCCAGGGGGTGAACAAGGGGATGGGTCAAATGCAGAGGACAAATTTCACCACACCTAGTGTGTGTGTGTGTGACAATCATTGGTACTTTAACTTTAACTTTGTTATTGGACCAATATTGGATCAACGCACCCTAAACTAGATATCTGCTTGTCACCTTGACAAATGAGTCAAAAGTAAGTTATACATCAGTAAAAAATAGAAAAAACAATGAGGCGTTAGTACATTTACATTCATATAGAGTATATTTACAATTACGAGCGGCCATAACTGCAACGTGGCCCTCAGTGAAAACGAATTTGACACCCCTGGTCTAGGTCTGGCTGTTAAACTGTATGCATACATGCAAGAACAAAAATGGCGTGAATTACATCCTGTTTGTAGTTTGTGTGTAACGTGTAGCTAACGATTGTGTGTGCTCTTCACACGTTCGCCTTCAGTTGTTCAACTCGCACTCACCTCAATGCATCATCTATTATTGTGTGTCTGCCAAATTGGAGCACTTAGGTAAAGTGAGCAGAGAAGAGAAGAGAAACTCAATATACATAATTGGCAGATTGCTGGAGCGCACACACAAAAGCAGAGACTGAGTGCCGAGGCAAACTAAATGAAAAGATGCACATGTTAGCATAGGTGGGAAATTAGGCCCCATCCCTTCACAACATGACATAAAGTCCCCTCAATACATGAGATGTACCTCGGGATGGGTACTGTACACATTTGAATCGATACCGGTACTCAACCATACCAGTTTTTGCTACTTGTGTGTTAGTAAATATTAATTGGTTTTGGTATTACAATAAAAACATTTATTGCAACATTTAAAAAATAGCTGATTCTGATAACTGCTGACTAGTTGTTGTATCTTGTTTCATAACACATTTCTGAGTCTCATATGGAAGTATGACGTTAAGTTGTATTTAAAGTTGCAAGTCCAGTCGTGTTTAGTTTATGGTGTCTTTTTTTGTTGCGCCCTACAAGTGTCAATACTGTACTTATTACGCACCAGCTGTTTGATTGTAACATGCACCTTTGTTGTGGTTTCCATTACCAAATTTGGACACTGCAAAAAGTCAGTGTTCAAAAACAAGAATAAAAAATACAAACATTAGGGGTATTTTATTCGAACTAAGGAAAATTACCAATAGAACAATAACATTTCCAAAACAAGTAAAATTAGCTAACCTCAATGAACCCAAAAATACCTTCAAATAAGTATATTCTCACTAATAACAACTGTACTACTAAATGAGTTTAGTTTAGTTTTACATTTTCTATTGTTTCATTGAAAATAAAACAGCAAAGTCCATTTGGCTGTCGTCTGTTTTAATTATGAGACACAATTGTGTCAAAGTTTAAAAAAAAAGTGTTCATGCTTGCAATAAGAAATGATTACTTTAAAAAAGTAGTTTTATACTTGTGAGTGTTGATAATAATAATAATAATAATAATAATAGATTTTATTTGTAAAAAGCACTTCACATTGAGTAAACAACCTCAAAGTCCTACAATGTATTAAAAAAATAAATTAAAAAAATGATGACACAGCTTTGCAACAGTTGATATTCTAGTTTCAAGCATGTTTTACTCAATATAGGTCAGGGGTCGGCAACCCAAAATGTTGAAAGAGCCATATTGGACCAAAAATACAAAAACACATTTGTCTGGAGCCGCAAAAAATTAAAAGCCATATAGTGTGTCATGAGATATACATTGAATTAAGAGGACTTAAAGGAAACTAAATGACCTCAAATGTAGCTACAAATGAGGCATAATGATGCAATATGTACATATCGCTAGCCTAAATAGCGTGTTAGCATCGATTAGCTTGCAGTCATGCAGTGACCAAATATGTCTGATTAGCACTCTACACATGTCAATAACATCGACAAAACTCACCTTTGTGCATTCATGCACAAAGTTAAAAGTTTGGTGGACAAAATGAGACAGAAAAAGGATAAAACACGTCCTAGGAAGTCGGAGAAAGTTATATATGTAAACAAACTAAGGTGAGTTCAAGGACCGCCAAAATTAGTAGGACAAAACGGCGCTCGCCAAATACTCGAATCAGTGAAGCATGTTTAATATAAACAGTGTGCTTTATAACAATTAGGGAGGTTTGTGTCATGTTTGTCCTCCTACCGAAAACATACTAAAACAAAAAATATTTTTTTCCCCCTCATCTTTTTCCATTTTTCATACATTTTTGAAAAAGCTCCAGAGAGCCACTAGGGCGGCGGTAAAGAGCCGCATGCGGCTCTAGAACCGCAGTTTGCTGACCCCCAATATAGGTCATAACATCTCAGCAACAAGCTGTAATATCTTACTGAGATCATTTAGGACCAAATCACTTAAAACAAGTAAAACACTAACAGAAAATAAGCTTAGTGAGAAGAATTATCTTATCCGACAGAAAATAAGCAAATATCACCCTTATTTGAGATATTTAATCTTACTTAGATTTCAGTTTTTGCAGTGGAGGTGTTGAAATCGCCATGTAAAATTGCTAATCAGTCGAATGTTAATAGCAAAGCCAATGTATATTAGCATCAAGCTAGCACATTTTTGAGTCAATTTCTTTGTTGGCATTAAAAATGGCAACATTACCTCGAGATAGTTTGGCTTAGTCCGATCTCAACGCAGCTTGGGTGATCGGATCGCCAACTTCTGCAGTGCCACACATTTGTCTTTATTCCTAACTTCATGCAGCATGTTGTTTGCTTGCAGTCTAATTATGTGCATTAACAAAAAGAGTGTCTGTGCCGAGCATCTATTCATCATGTTTGTCGTAACGCGTTTTTTAACTCAGTGTTTCCTGTACATTTTTATTTAGATAGATTTGCCGCTACTCGTTCGCCCTCGCTCATAAACACAATATAAATGGGACAGTCTGTGATTTTAGCTCGTTGTAAAGTAGTTGGCAACCTAACTTTGCTTCTTAACACACCTCATATATCACTGGTTTGCCAGAGAATAAGAAGATATAGCAGGGAGGGATCGGTGTTGCCAACTTTTTCGTTATATTTAGCGGGTATTCAGCCCTTTTTAGATGTCGTCTTCCAGATATAAAAAAAATTATAGCCAGCCCCTGTAATTTATGGTGGTATTTTAAGGTAAATTTATGTTGCAAACATTTAACGATAATAGTTTTGTTTTATATAATAACAAATGAGTGAGGATCCAACGCATGAAATGAAAATGGTGTTTGGGGATGGGTACCGAATTCCGTACTTTAATAGGCACAGGCAAAATTCTGTCTGTCCTACCAGGATATCGATTCATTTCAAATCAAACGGTAACAAATGTTGATACCTTTGTTGCATGCGATGTCACGTCTGGTTGCAGACTCGGCCCACTCTAACACTTGGCGGGCAAATGTTGCAATTTTACATGCCAACAAAGCAAGTATGCCGGATTTAAAAAAAAACACTCCAAAGTACAGTTAGGCTCCACTTTTCAAAATGCGCTAGCTCGATGCTAATTTACATTGCATTTGTCATAGACAAACTACTGATTAGTAGAGTTGTCCGATAATGGCTTTTTTACCGATATCCGATTTTCCGATATTGTCCAACTCTTAATTACCGATTCCGATATCAACCGATACCAATCTATACAGTTGTGGAATTAACACATTATTATGCCTAATTTAGTTGTGATGCCCCGCTGGATGCATTAAACAATGTAACAAGGTTTTCCAAAATAAATCAACTCGAGTTATGCAAAAAAAAATGCCAACATGGCACTGCCATATTTATTATTGAAGTCACAAAGTGCGTTATTTTTTTTAAAATGCCTCAAAACAGCAGCTTGGAATTTGGGACATGCTCTCCCTGAGAGAGCATGAGGAGGTTGAGGTGGGCGGGGTCGGGGGGGAGTGGGGTTTTGGTAGCGGGGGGTGTATATTGTAGCGTCCCGAAAGAGTTAGTGCTGCAAGAGGTTCTGGGTATTTGTTCTGTTGTGTTTATGTTGTGTTACGGTGCGGATGTTCTCCCGAAATATGTTTGTCATTCTTGTTTGGTGTGGGTTCACAGTGTGGCGCATATTTGTAGCAGTGTTAAAGTTGTTTGTACGGCCACCCTCAGTGTGACCTGTATGGCTGTTGACCAAGTATGCATTGCATGCACTTGTGTGTGTGAAAATCTGTAGATATTATGTGATTGGGCCGGCATGCAAAGGCAGTGCCTTTAAGGTTTATTGGCGCTCTGTACGTGTACCACTCCGTACAGCGGTGTTTTAAAAAGTCATACATTTTACTTTTTGAAACCGATACCGATAATTTCCGATATTACATTTTAAAGCATTTATCAGCCGATAATATCGGCAGTCCGATACTACTG
The DNA here is from genome assembly GCF_033978685.3 of Nerophis lumbriciformis. Classification (NCBI taxonomy): domain Eukaryota; kingdom Metazoa; phylum Chordata; class Actinopteri; order Syngnathiformes; family Syngnathidae; genus Nerophis; species Nerophis lumbriciformis. The sequence continues at coordinate 15,818,186 of NC_084561.2, read as the reverse complement.
ATTATCATGGGTTAAATTTACATGGCGATTTCAACACCTCCAAATTTGGTAACAAATACTACAACTAAGATGCACGTTACAATCAAATAGCTGGTGTGTAATAAGCATAATACTTAACAGTATAAACACCTTGTAGGGCGCCACAAAAAACTATATTCAGCTTAACGACAAAAGACTACTCCCTGATGAGTCGACACACTGGAGTTTATACACTACTGCAATCTAACGTCTTGGAATTTGCAAAATCTACTACATAGTACTTGCAAATGAGACTCAGAAGTGTAAGAAAACAGTATATAACAACTGGCCTGCACAGGTATCATAATCAGCTCACTGTTACATGCTAAAAAATAATAAGATTGTATTTATTAATAAATAAATGCAGATTTATTTACAAGTAGTAAAATAAGTACCGAAAAGTGGTCCCAATATCGATTCTCAGGTACCATGAATTGGTAGCCTATCAATTCAAATGTGAAAAGTAACCATCTCCATAGTTTTTATAACAATCAGGCATTCTGGATTTTAGTTTGTTATTTTTAAAAGATTTGACCATTTCGATTTTTTCTAAAAGTTTAATAAAGTAGTCCCTCTTTATTTGCTTTTTTTTTGTTTTCACTGATGCAGTATTTAAAATTAAAAACTAGGGATGTCCGATAATATCGAACTGCCGATATTATCGGCCGATAACTGCTTTGAAATGTAATATCGGAAATTATCGGTATCGGTTTCATAATTATCGGTATCAGTTTCAAAGGTAAAATGTATGACTTTTTAAAATGCTGCTGTGTACACGGACGTAGGGAGAGGTACAGAGCGCCAATAAACCTTAAAGGCACTGCCTTTGCGTGCCGGCCCAGTCACATAATATCTACGGCTTTTCAAATTCACAAGTTAATGCATACTTGGTCAACAGCCATACAGGTCACACTGAGGGTGGCCATATAAACAACTTTAACACTGTTACAAATATGTGCCACACTGTGAACTCACACCAAACAACAATGACAAACACATTTCGGGAAAACATCCGCACCGTAACACAACATAAACACAACAGAACAAATACCCAGAAACCCTTGCAGCACTAACACTTCTGGGACGCTACAATATACACCCCCCGCTACTCCCCACCTCAACCCCGCGCCCCCCTCCCCAACCCCGCCCACCTCAACCTCCTCATAGTCTCTCTCAGGGAGAGCATGTCCCAAATTCCAAGCTGCTGTTTTGAGGCATGTTAAAAAAAATAATGCACTTTGTGACTTCAATAATAAATATGGCAGTGCCTTGTTGGCATTTTTTTTCCATAACTTGAGTTGATTTATTTTGGAAAACCTTGTTACATTGTTTAATGCATCACAACAAAATTAGGCATAATAATGTGTTAATTCCACGACTGTATATATCGGTATCGGTTGATATCGGTATCGGTAATTAAGAGTTGGACAATATCGGGATATCGGTAAAAAAGGCTATTATCGGACATCTCTATTAAAAACCTGCCATTGCAACAAACCCCCAAAATGTTTACTTCATATTTTTTATTCCAACTACAATGCTATTTTGATTTGGAAAATGAAAATTGCACATCCGGCTCACCCAGCACTGGAACAATGCCATGCACAAACACGTACGTGCACATTTTAACATCGTCACAGGTTCTCCTAAAAAACGCGCTTGAAGAGACAAAAAGGCACAAAGAGAGATCAAGTGTTTAATTAAAGGAGACATCGCAAGCACCACTTGCACCGTCACGCGCACATTATCACACAATGTGACCTTGCTTTAATTGGATCTGTGCAAAGCCATATAGCAGAAAACCGGGGCTCTTTTTTTTTTTATTTTTTTTTTTTAAAGCTTGCAGCTCGGTGAGGGAAAAAATAGATTTAGCAGGATGGAGGGTGGGCGGTGGGCAGCGGACGCACGCCAAACTAACACACCCCGCATCTTTAAAGCAGTCACCGTGGTCACCGATTCATATGTATGCCTTTCCAGCAGAGATGCAAACTTGTTTCCCAGATAGAAAAACAACAGCTTGTCACGTTTTGTGCCGGCAGCTCAAGCATCAAAAAATCAGGGAGCGTCCAAAGAAAATCCATAAAAATAAGAAGTAGGCCAGTTTGCTTGTAATTACCACACTCGTGTATTCATTTATTCAGCAAGGGGAGAAGAAAGCTCTGTCAGGAAAGCAGGAATGTGGCATTGAAATGCAAACTGTACCTCTATTAGAGCTATGAGAGAGGAGGACAGAAAGATGCATAGAGATTTGTATTCTCTTATCCTGGTCAAACGTCTTCTTGATCATTTTTTCATATATTAAAGCTGGAGTACTTGAATCCTGTGTCACCAGGTAGGATTCAAGCTGTAAATACCGCCCCTGACTGATAGTCCCTCCCAGTCTCCTCTCTGGAAGTGCACCAAATCGCAAACGAGAGCGATGCGTGCACACGTGGAGGTTGTTGACAGTCGGAAGTAGTGTTGTCCCCATACCAATGTTTTGGTACCTGTACCAAATTGTATTTCGATACGTTTCGGTACTTTTCGATACTTTTCTACTTTACTTTTGGGGCCGTATAGCTCAGTTGGTAGAGCGGCCGTGCCAGCAACTTGAGGGTTGCAGGTTCGATCCCCGCTTCCGCCATCCTAGTCACTGCCGTAGTGTCCTTGGGCAAGACACTTTACCCACCTGCTCCCAGTGCCACCCACACTGGTTTAAAAGTAACTTAGATATTGGGTTTCACTATGTAAAGCGCTTTGAGTCACTAGAGAAAAAGCGCTATATAAAATATAATTCACTTCACTTCACTTCTAAATAAGGGGGACCACTAAGGATGCCGATAAATGCGTTAAAATGTAATATCGGAAATTATCGGTATCGTTTTTGTTAATTATCGGTATCATTTTTTTTTGTTGTTGTTTTTTTTTTTTTTTTTTTTTTTTATTAAATCAACATAAAAAACACAAGATACACTTACAATCAGTGCACCAACCCAAAAAACCTCCCTCCCCCATTTACACTCATTCACACTCATTCACACAAAAGGGTTGTTTCTTTCTGTTATTAATATTCTGGTTCCTACATTATATATCAATATATATCAATACAGTCTGCAGGGATACAGTCCGTAAGCACACATGATTGTGCGTGCTGCTGGTCCACTAATAGTACTAACCTTTAACAGTTAATTTTCCTAATTTTTATTAATTACTAGTTTCTATGTAACTGTTTTTATATTGTTTTACTTTCTTTTTTTATTCAAGAATTATTTTTTTTTAAGTACCTTATCTTCACCATACCTGGTTGTCCAAATTAGGCATAATAATGTTTTAATTCCACGACTGCATATATCGGTTGATATCGGTATCGGTAATTAAAGAGTTGGACAATATCGGAATATCGGATATCGGCAAAAAGCCATCATAGGACATCCCTAGGGACCACAAAAAATTGCATTATTGGCTTTATTTTAACAAAAAATCTTAGGGTACATTAAACATATGTTTCTTATTGTAAGCTTGTTCTTAAATAATATAGTGAACACACGAGACAACTTGTCTTTTAGTAGTAAGTAAACAAACAAAGGTTCCTAATTTAGTCTGCTGACATATGCAGTAACATATTGTGTCATTTATCATTCTATTATTTTGTCAAAATTATTAAGGACAAGTGGTAGAAAATGAATTATTAATCTATTTGTTCATTTACTGTTAATATCTGCTTACTTTTTCTTTTAACATCGACACTTCTGTTAAAATGTAATAATCACTTATTCTTCTGTTGTTTGATACTTTACATTAGTTTTGGATGATACCACAAATTTGGGTATCAATCTGATACCATGTCATTACAGGATCATACATTGGTCATGTTCAAAGTCCTCATGTGTCCAGGGACATATTTACTGAGTTTATAAACATAATATATATATTTTTTTTTAAACTAAAGAATATTTAATGGACCACAATGGAAACAAGCCTTTTGGCTTGTTGTGCCATCCATTTGCCAAGGATTACATTCTTTAAGATGTCAATAAACTTCTCAATCAAAAGAAGATGTTGTGATGCCAAACAATATGGACATAATCATAGTAGTATCGACTAGATACGCTACTGTACTTGATATCATTACAGTGGATGTTAGGTGTAGATCCACCAATGGCGTTTGTTTACATTTTGATGCCGGTGAGCTACGGTGTGTAGTGAAACATGTTTAGCTATTGTTTAGCTATTCCTCGTCCTGCAGGGCTGATACCTGTGAGAAACGTACTTTATTTGCCGCGATGGAAGCGAGGATTAGTGATTTAGAAGTAGCTAAAACACTGCCGACTGGGGCTGGACGTTAGCCGATAGCTAGCTAGCCATGTCTTAAATCACCTCTTCCTGAGGGCGTTTCAGTGTTATAACGTCACCTTTATCGTTAGTTTTTAAAGGGGAACATTATCACCAGACCTATGTAAGCGTCAATATATACCTTGATGTTGCAGGAAAAAGACCATATATTTTTTTAACCGATTTCCGAACTCTAAATGGGTGAATTTTGGCGAATTAAACGCCTTTCTATTATTCGCTCTATCGGGAAGCAGTCTGCCATTTTCTCAAACACATTACAAACACCGAGTCAAATCAGCTCTGTTATTTTCCGTTTTTTCGACTGTTTCCCGTACCTTGGAGACATCATGCCTCGTCGGTGTGTTGTCGGAGGGTGTAACAACACGAACAGGGACGGATTCAAGTTGCACCAGTGGCCCAAAGATGCGAAAGTGGCAAGAAATTGGACGTTTGCTCCGCACGCTTTACCGACGAAAGCTATGCTACGACAGAGATGGCAAGAATGTGTGGATATCCTGCGACACTCAAAGCAGATGCATTTCCAACGATAAAGTCAAAGAAATCTGCCGCCAGACCCCCAGGAAAAGAGAGCGGATGAGGGTATGTCTACAGATTATATTAATTGATGAAAACTGGGCTGTCTGCACTCTCAAAGTGCATGTTGTTGCCAAATGTATTTCATATGCTGTAAACCTAGTTCATAGTTGTTAGTTTCCTTTAATGCCAAACAAACACATACCAATCGTTGGTTAGAAGGCGATCGCCGAATTCGTCCTCGCTTTCTCCCGTGTCGCTGGCTGTCGTGTCGTTTTCGTCGGTTTCGCTTGCATACAGTTCAAACCGATATGGCTCAATAGCTTCAGTTTCTTCTTCAATTTCGTTTTCGCTACCTGCCTCCACACTACAACCATCCGTTTCAATACATGCGTAATCTGTTGAATCGCTTAAGCCGCTGAAATCCGAGTCTGAATCCGAGCTAATGTCGCTATAAACTTGCTGTTCTATCCGCCGTGTTTGTTTGTATCGGCATCACTATGTGACGTCACAGGAAAATGGACGGGTGTATATAACGATGGTTAAAATCAGGCACTTTGAAGCTTTTTTTAGGGATATTGCGTGATGGGTAAAATTTTGAAAAAAACTTCGAAAAATAAAATAAGCCACTGGGAACTGATTTTTAATGGTTTTAACCCTTCTGAAATTGTGATAATGTTCCCCTTTAAGCCAAAATGCGTCCGTTCTCCCTTTTCTGTCTACACACTGTGTCTGCTTGTAAGTACTCTGTGATTGTGCGCTGCCGAACATGCTCGTCTGCTCGTAAACCAGCATTGATTGATTTATTGGGGTTAGGTTGGGTTGCCATCAGCATACTTTAGTCATCAACAATTATATCATCTGAGAAATGGACATTGTAACAGTGTAGGTCTCACTTGGTAGGATATGTACAGCGAGCAGTGAACATACTGAGCTCAGAAAGCATAAGAACAAGTATATACTGTACATTTGATTATTTACATTTGATTATTTACAATCCGGGGAGGAGGGATGTGGTGAGGCGAGGCGGTTAGTCAAGGATTAAAGTTGCCTGGAGGTGTTCTTTTAGTGCGGTTTTGAAGGAGGATAGAGATGCACTTTCTTTTACACCAATGACACAACGTGACGACTATGGAGACGCGGGGGGATGGCGGACCGGTACTTTTCAGAGGCGGTATAGTACCGAATATAATTCATTAGTATCGCGGTACTAAACTAATACCGGTATACCGTACAACCCGAGTCTGAAGTTGCATCGAAAGCTCCCCTAGTTCGTATTTTGTTGCAAACTATCGGTAACACACGTCGTTACGCAAAAGGATACACACACAATATAGGAAAATGTAACATTACGTTACCTGTCTAGAAGGTTAGCAGTCTAAATTTAGTCCGCAATGCCCTTTATCTTGAATACGGCGAACCAATTTTTATTCAAGTTTGTTCTCTACAGCAGTGGTCCCCAACCACCGGGCCACGGCCTGATACCGGTCCATGGACCGATTGGTACCGGGCCGAACAAGAAAAAAAAAAATATATATATATATATTTTTATTCTATTTCATTTTTTGTTATTAAACCAACATAAAAACACAATATATACATTATATATCAATATAGATCAATACAGTCTGCAGGGATACAGTCCGTAAGCACACATGATTGTATTTCTTTATGACAAAAAAAAAAATACAAATAAATAATAATAATAATACCGTATTTTTCGGAGTATAAGTCGCACCGGAGTATAAGTCGCACCTGCCGAAAATGCATAATAAAGAAGGAAAAAAACATATATAAATCGCACTGGAGCCCGGCCAAACTATGAAAAAAAACTGCGACTTATAGTCCGAAAAATACGGTACCTTTCTTTTCTTCCTCTGATTCCCTCTTTTTGAATTGTTTAGCAGTATATGTCGTAACAGCAAGCGCAGGTATTGCGATCTTTCCAGGTGGGTGTTCGGCAGCCGTGCCTTACTAAAAACAAGTTCGCACCGTGCACGCGCTTCACTATGTATCGCGCCAGCCAATGAGGAGGCTCCTACGTGGGCTCTGCTCACCCCTCCTTTCTCTAAATCCTGTGGTTGGATCTGAAGGGGCTGACCGCCGCAAAGACAAATGATTTTGTCTTCCGGGGTTTTATTTACTAAAATACATAATTATAAGGCACAGGCAGCACGCAGACGTACGATTTTTTTCAGAAATAATTACAGTTATGATATACTGTATGATTTTTGTTAGTTAAAGATATAACTTAGGTAGCCCAGCTTTAAATATATAAAAACTACTACAGTACAAAAGTGGATTCATATGGCCCCATTTGTCGTTGTTTAACTGACACATGAAATGTGACGAATTTGGGGTCGTGCACTATCGACTTTAGATGGCAGTAGAGCAGTGTTTTTCAACCTTTTTTGAGCCAAGGCACATTTTTTGCGTTGAAAAAATCCGGAGGCACACCACCAGCAGAAATCATTAAAAAACGAAACTCTGTTGACAGTAAAAAGTAATTGTCGCAATTGTTGGATATGAATTCAAACCATAACCAAACCATGCATCACTATAGCTCTTGTCTCAAAGTAGGTGTACTGTCACCACCTGTCACATCACGCCATGACTTATTTTGAGTTTTTTGCTGTTTTCCTGTGTGTAGTGTTTTAGTTCTTGTCTTGCGCTCCTATTTTGGTGGCTTTTTCTCTTTTTATGGTATTTTCCAGTAGCAGTTTCATGTCTTCCTTTGAGCGATATTTCCTGTATCTACTTTGTTTTAGCAGTCAAGAATATTTCAGTTGTTTTTATCCTTCTTTGTGGGGACATTGTTGATTGTCATGTCATGTTCGGATGTACATTGTGGACGCCGTCTTTGCTCCACAGTAAGTCTTTGCTGTCGTCCAGCATTCTGTTTTTGTTTACTTTGTAGCCAGTTCAGTTTTAGTTTCGTTCTGCATAGCCTTCCCTAAGCTTCAATGCCTTTTCTTAGGGGCACTCACCTTTTGTTTATTTTTGGTTTAAGCATTAGATACCTTTTTACCTGCACACTGCCTCCCGCTGTTTCCGAAATCTACAAAGCAATTAGCTACTGGCTGCCACCTACTGATATGGAAGAGTATTACACGGTTACTCTGCCGAGCTCTAGACAACACAGACACTCAACAACAACACATCATTTGCAGACTATAATTACTGGTTTGCAAAAAATATTTTTAACCCTTATAGGTGAAATTAGAGCGCAGCACGGTGGAAGAGGGGTTAGTGCGTCTGCCTCACAATACGAAGGTCCTGAGTAGTCGTGAGTTCAATCCCGGCCTCGGGATCTTTCTGTATGGAGTTTGCATGTTCTCCCCGTGACTGCGTGGGTTTCCTCCGGGTACTCCGGCTTCCTCCCACCTCCAAAAACATGCACCTGGGAATAGGTTGATTGGCAACACTAAAGTGGCCCTAGTGTGTGAATGTGAGTGTGAATGTTGTCTGTCTATCTGTGTTGGCCCTGCGATGAGGTGGCGACTTGTCCAGGGTGTACCCTGCCTTCAGCCCGATTGTAGCTGAGATAGGCTCCAGCGCCCCCCGCCACCCCTAAGGGAATAAGCGGTAGAAAATGGATAGATGGAGGTGAAATTAGATAATCTCCCACGGCACACCAGACTGTATCTCACGGTGCCGCGGCACAGTGGTTGAAAAACACTGCAGTAGAGTGTTGAATATCCCAAAATGTATTTTCTGGCAATTTCAACTTTGACCACAATGTTAGTTGCTATGTAGAATGGCGATTTCCATCATTTGCAGCAGACTGCATTGCAAAATGTCTAACCCGCTTCTTTCCTCTCACGCGAGACCATCTGAAAGCCTTCTCTACTGTATACTACAGCAATGGTGTAAAATACAAATCAAGAGTGTTTAAAGAAGCAATGAATGGCCAACAAAACCAAATTTTTCTCCTTCCAATTTCCCGCCAACATGGTTTTGATGCTTTCTTTTATGGACGACCATTTTATTCAACCCAAGCCCTCTCTGTCCTACTTAGAACGGCTCCAGCGAGAAACGTGAGGTCCGCCAGTTCCAGTTCACGGCGTGGCCCGACCACGGTGTGCCGGAATACCCGACCCCCTTCCTGGCCTTCCTGCGCAGGGTCAAGACCTGCAACCCGCCTGACGCTGGACCCATCATCACCCACTGCAGGTCAGCAGCAGTAATTCATCAGTTAACTCATCGGACATTCAAGTCAAACTAAATGTGCATCTTTTCCCCTTAAAAATCTAATTAATAATACCGATCATCCATGAGTGAGATCAACGAATATAGATCACACTGAAATGGTTTTAATGTATTTACACATGAGTGCTATTGACTGTGTATATCAACACCACATTTGAACTAGTACCTTATTCTTTTTTATTACATACAATTGTTTGAGCAAAACAAAGTCAATAGTGCAGTCTAACTAAACAAAAAATCTACGACTGATTTAAATCCTTTGGTTTTTGCCGTCAGTCTCACTTATTCGGTATATAATGTGTTTAGCTATGTCCTCCAGTGATAATAATACTTGTAAAAAGTGTATATTATTAACTTAGGAGAGCGGCTCCACATAGTGCATGGAGATACACAATGAGTCACTCAGAGCACCAAAAATAAATACAGTGTACGCCAGAGGAAATCAGAATTGAACCTATTGATCGGTGGTGGATTGATTGGCGTGTCCCTAATAAACATAGTTAATCAAGTATTGCAAAAATTTGTGTATAATGACCGACTTGTATTATGTGGAGTTTCCTGCTCACATTAATTTGTAATCTTGGAAACAATACAAGTTGGGAAGCTAAATAACTAGGGATGTCCGATAATATCCCACTGCCGATAAATGCTTTAAAATGTAATATCGGAAATTATCGGTATCTGTTTCAAAAAGTAAAATGTATGACTTTTTAAAACGCCGCTGTGTACACGGACGTAGGGAGAAGTACAGAGCGCCAATAAACCCTAAAAGGCACTGCCTTTGCGTGCCGGCCCAATCACATAATATCTACGGCTTTTCACACACACAAGTGAATGCAATGCATACTTGATCAATAGCCATACAGGTCACACTGAGGGTGGCCGTATAAACAACTTTAACAGTTACAAATATGTGCCACACTGTGAACCCACACCAAACAAGAATGACAAACACATTTCGGGAGAACATCCGCACTGTAACACAACATAAACACAACAGAACAAATACCCAGAACCCCTTGCAGCACTAACTCTTCTGGGACGCTACAATATACACCCCCCGATACCCCCACCCCCCCACCCCCCACCTTAACCTCCTCATGCTCTCTCAGGGAGAGCTTGTCCCAAATTCCAAGCTGCTGTTTTGAGGCATGTTAAAAAAAATAATGCACTTTGTGACTTCAATAATAAATATGGCAGTGCCATGTTGGCATTTTTTTCCCCATAACTTGAGTTGACTTATTTTGGAAAACCTTGTTTTAAGCATAATAATGTGTTAATTCCACGACTGTATATATCGGTATCAGTTGATATCGGAATCGGTAATTAAGAGTTGGACAATATCGAAATATCGGATATCAGCAAAAAAGCCATTATCGGACATCTCTATAAATAACTGATTAGTACTCATTTTTAGTACCTTTCTGGGGAACAAGGAGCATGTGTGGGTGTGATCTTTGCACCTTTAAGGAGACCTATTATGGAAAACTACCATCAGTACCTGCTGTTGTGCATTTGGGATCTGCATAAGTCCCGAACATTTAAATTCAAACCATGGAGTCATTGCGGACATATTTGTATAACAATCTTGCCTTCCTTCATACTTCCTCTAAATATCTCCATACATGGTGGATTTTTTACCCGGAGAGCCTTGTAGTCCAACACTGTTGTTAATAAGCTCATTATTTTCCTCTGACTGGCTGGTACATGCTCATTCATCTACAAAGTAGCGTATAGTTCGAACTTAATCTGTCAGTTGACTTTGGAGCGCTAAAAACTACAACAAAGATGGTGAGGAAGAAAAAGAAGATGTACAGTGAATAAGACCGTCCACAAAACGGTGCATCCGGAAGAGAAAGCAGCTTGAAAAACGTCCTGTAAAACATCATCTAGGCAAAATGTGGATTAAAAACCCCTTGACGTGTTATGTACACCACAAGGAAGGGTTTTCAGGCATGTGAAATTTCCGCGAAAAAGAAGGTGTGGCGAAATTATTCTCTGCATTTGACCCATCACCCTTGATCACCGCCTGGCAGGTGAGGGGAGCAGTGAGCAGCAGCGGCGGTCGCGCCCGGGAATCATTTTTGTTGATTTAACCCCCAATTCCAACCCTTAAAGCTGAGTGCCAAGCAGGGAGGTAATGGCTCCCATTTTTATAGTCTTTGGTATGACTCGGCCTACCGATCTCAGGCCGGACACTCTAACCCAGTGTTCTAACCCAGTTCCTCCTTTCTGTCTAATACCACATGAAAGTGGTTGGTTTTTGGCATTTTATTTGTCCAGCTTCCATATTCGTTTTCACACACTTTACAAGAAATACATTGGCGGCAAATTCCGTAGCTTGCTAGCTTGTTTGCGCTGGCTTTCGGAGACTCTTATTTTGTAAGTGCAGGCGCGATGGAGCGGCACTTTTATTGTGAAGACAGGAACTGTGCAGTCAGTCTTTAGGCTTTTGACGGAATGTACGGTTGAAATAAAAACGTGTCTTTTTTCCTTCACACTTTTGATTGATTGATTGAAACTTGTATTAGTAGATTGCACAGTACAGTACATATTCCGTACAATTGACCACTAAATGGTAACACCCCAATAAGTTTTTCAACTTGTTTAAGTCAGGTCATGTGACCCCTGGCTCTGTTTGATTGGTGGAACGGAGTCAAACATCACTAGTGACTGCATTTTATTGGTGGAACGGAGTGAAACGTCACCAGTAAGGCAGGCACTTTGAAGGTCTGTCTGACAGACCAAAACAAACAAAGTGTGCATTAACAGATCGATAAAAATTAGTAGCGAGTAGCGAGCTGAATGTAGATAAAAGTAGCGGAGTAAAAGTAGCGTTTCTTCTCTATAAATATACTCAAGTAAAAGTAAAAGTAAGTTGCATTAAAACTACTCTTAGAAGTACAATTTATCCCAAAAGTTACTCAAGTAGATGTAACGGAGTAAATGTAGCGCGTTACTACCCACCTCTGACCCTGCCTCCCGCTTTTCCGACATCTACAAAGCAATTAGCTACCGGCTGCCACCTACTGATATGGAAGAGTATCACACGCTTAATCTGCCGAGCTCTAGACAGCACCGACACTCAACAACAACACATCATTTGCAGACTATAATTAGTGGTTTGCAAAAAATAATTTTTACCCAAATAGGTGAAATTAGATAATCTCCCACGGCACACCAGACTGTATCTCACGGCATACTAGTGTGCCGCGGCACAGTGGTTGAAAAACACTGCTCTAACCACGAGGCCACCGAGAAACTTCAATATCGAAATGTCTCAAAAAAACCCTCGTGAGAGCGCCAAAATATATTAGTGATATTTAAAAGTTTTTTTGAAATATGGGTGTTTCCATTTCCGCTTTCTTATGGCGATATTGAGGTTTTGCACATTTCTAGGGGCAATGGAAACACAGCTAGTACATATGAATTGTACTTTTCCCAGCTTTATTTTTTTTTTTCTTGAAAACAAACAATACATTACAATTAATTGCACTGAAGCAGGTCATTTTGTTCATTTATTAGGGCTGATATTCATAGTTGCCAACCCTCCCGGATTTTCCGGGAGACTCCCGAAATTCAGCGCCTCTCCCGAAAACCTCCCGGGACAAATTTTCTCCCGAAAATCTCCCGAAATTCAGGCAGAGCTGGAGGCCACGCCCCCTCCAGCTCCATGCGGACCTGAGTGGCGTGTCGACAGCCTGTTTTCACGTCCGCTTTCCCACAATATAAACAGCGTGCCTGCCCAATCAGGTTATAACTGCAGAATGATCGAGGGCGAGTTCTTGGTTTCTTATGTGGGTTTATTGTTAGGCAGTTTCATTAACGTCCTCCCAGCGCACAATAACAGCAGTCACGTTTTCGTCTACCGTAAAGCAGTTCGTCTGCCGTAAACAGCAATGTTGTGACACTCTTAAACAGGACAATACTGCCATCTAGTGTACATGCATATGTGACAATAACATATAGGGCTTTTAGAGAGTGCAGTGCACAACTGCGCACACAACAAGGAGACGAAGCAGAATGCATCATCAGAGAGGGTGTTCAGCATGGTTAGAAAAATAGTTACAGAGAATAGAACAAGGATGGACAATTCAACCCTTAACTCAACAATGAGTAGATGAGTGTTATGTGTGTATATGTGTAAATAAATGAACACTGCAATTTAAGTATTTCTCTTATTTTTATATATATATATATAATAAAATAAATACATACATATATATATATAGCTAGAATTCACCAAGTCAAGTATTTCATATATATATATAAGAAATACTTGACTTGGTGAATTCTAGCTGTAAATATACTCCTCCCCTCTAAACCACGCCCCCACCTCCCGAAATCGGAGGTCTCAAGGTTGGCAAGTATGCTGATATTAGACTATGTCCTCCCTCTCCTGCATGTGAGTTTATGCATGACATAATCTCTCCTTCTCAGATCTTTTTCCTCTCCGGTGATCACATCAGCTTTTCCTTCAAAGCAACACTTTTTATTCCGCTCCCTTTCTCCGCATGTCTGTCTCTTGTTTCCCGGCGCCGTCAAAAAGACTCACCCTAATCCGATCCCATTTTTCATGTTTCTTCCTCTATTTTTTTTTTTTTTTGTACTCCGTAGCCTTTAACAAATGATATTTCTCAAAAAGGCTTATTCAAAGCCTTCCTTTTTTGTCAAGATAAAAAGACCCGAGTCAGTCCAAAGCGTTGCGCCGTAAAACTGAAATGACAGCTTGCTTCGCTCCGTGTCGATGCAAAGTATTTCCTCCCTCGGCGTACACAACATTAGGTACACTTTGCACGGCGATAAAACGTAATGTGTTTGTTATTGTGGTTGTGACTTGAACTCCATCCCATTGAGTGGTATTTGTCATATTTCAATTTAATGTCTGTAATAAAAAACACCTTGCCACACATCTGCTTATATTGTTAGAGTGCAAATCAGTCACTAATAGGATAAGACCGTCACATCCAACAGGTAGAAAATTGAAATCCTTGTTTTTGTCCTCTCCTCCTAACCTCGCCAGTGCTGGCGTCGGTCGGACAGGTTGTTTCATTGTAATCGACGCCATGCTGGAGCGGATCAAGCACGAGAAGACGGTGGACATTTACGGCCACGTGACGCTGATGCGCTCGCAACGGAACTACATGGTGCAGACGGAGGACCAGTACAGCTTCATACACGACGCCCTGCTGGAGGCGGTGGCCTGTGGAAACACGGAGGTGGCGGCTCGCAGCCTCTACTCCTACATCCAGAAGCTGGCCCAGGTGGAGAGCGGCGAGCACGTCACCGGCATGGAGCTGGAGTTCAAGGTACGGGGACGGGACCGGGAAAAACCTTTCTATTGACTTATAAGTTTACATGAACAGTAGGAGGTTATGAGGTGCAACGAATTCATTCAATATTTCATTCAAATTATAAAGCGCTTAAAGAAACCCATTGGGACTTGTTTGAATAGGATAAAGAAGTACATCTATAGCAGGGGTGTCCAAAACTATTGACTGCCACATTGTGCTAAAAAAATGTGTCCGTGGGCCGATAGCATGCAAAGTAACCATATATATATATATATATATATATATATATATATATATATATATACACACTGTACATACATACATACATACATACATACGTGCATGTATGTACAAAGTAACCATATATATACATACTAGAGATGCGCGGATAGGCAATTATTTCATCCGCAACCGCATCACAAAAGTCGTCATCCATCCGCCATCCACCCGGACCAACATTTTATCAAAACCACACCCGCCCGCCACCCGCCCGTTGTTATATATCTAATATAGACGATGCAAGGCATTAGTGAGGTTATAAAGCTTTTGCCTGTTAAAGAAAGGAGACTGATCCAATGTAGCAGAGACATTCAATGCGTGCCACGCATTAATATCTCTTGGCCACACATTAGTGGCTAAGAGATATTAATGCGTGATAATGATATTTATCATTATTATAATATTATTGTCATTTCCATTAAGAAAGTGTTGACCATTGTTGCCAATGCCCTCAGATCAGGAGTGCGTTCCTCACACTTTGTGTGCGCAGTTGCAGCAAGCAGAACGAGGCTTTTAAGAAGTTAAAAAAATGTTTTAGAAAGACTAGGCCTATATTTTCGTTAGGTAAAAAAAAATTCTGAATTTATTTCAATGAATATTAACTTGTTAACGTTATAATGCTCAAATAGGGACGAGAACGGGGTGCGCAGTAAAACAGTGAACAATTTCGCGACAAAGATGAACCTTTACTGATTGATCTGCAGCCATGACAAAATATCAGACAATCTCCATTGTCAACGACAGACAGGAAAATAAAGATAAACACATAGCCTATGTTGTAGGCATAGGCTCATACATTTTTAAGTTGAAATAAAAAAATAAATAAAAAATGTGCCTCATAAGCCTTAGGCTGTCAATCACGCGCACAAACTTAAATTATACAATAACATACGTATGTCACGTACTGCAGTTTATCATCAAACTTGAATTATAATGAAAATAGACGGTCGCGACAAACAAAGCAGGCTAAATAGCCTTACATTGTCACCAATTGGAGATGCGCTTCACTTGAAAGCGAGGCCAAATAATTATTCACACATAGCAGTATATCTCGAATAAAAAAAAAACACAATAAACAACGCAATTGCCTTAATTCCTTTGCATTGTAGTGCGCCCAAACAACACGTAACCATCAAAATTATTTAGCTGACCGAACTCAATATAGGTTAGACATGGGCTTATTTGGTATAGCCTATAGGTAACGTAGACTAATTCGTTTAACATATCCAACCGTATGTCTACTTACTTTTTTTTTGTTAGCACTATGCAGGAATAAAATGGCATCTACAGTGCCAGGATTCATGCGAGAGCGCCTGGCCTCTAAAATGCGCCCTGCTGCGCTGAAGGAGCGCTCACTTGCGCCACTTGTTGCTGGGACGCGGTGCCATCTTTTTCTCTTTTTCTTCTTCTTCTGTTGTGTTGTGTTGTACTGCAGTGCCTGATGAATAATTGACTGTTTCAAAGAGTGCTGCTCGTTTTTTGTATGTGGGTAACAACATTTAACTATGTATATATATTTCCGAATTGGTTCAACCGCCAACTGCCCGCATCTATTTAAAATCAATTTTTACCCGCCCGACCCGCGGTTTATCCGCGGACTCCGCGGTTGTGTCCGCAAACCGCGCATCTCTAATACATACATATGTACATGCATACATATATATATACATACACTGTATTGTCAAAAGTATTTGGCCACCCATCCAAATGATCAGAATCAGGTGTCCTAATCACTTGGCCCGGCCACACGTGTATAAAATCAAGCACTTAGGCATGGAGACTGTTTCTACAAACATTTGTGAAAGAATGGGCCGCTCTCAGTGATTTCCAGTGTGGAACTGTCATATAGGATGCCACCTGTGCAACAAATCCAGTCGTGAAATTTCCTCGCTCCTAAATATTCCAAAGTCAACTGTCGGCTTTATTATAAGAAAATGGAAGAGTTTCGGAACAACAGCAACTCGGCCAGGCCACGTAAACTGACAGAGAGGGGTCGGCGGAGGAATTATGGTGTGGGGTTGTTTTTCAGGAGTTGGGCTTGGAACTTTGAATGCTCCAGAGATACCAAAATATTTTGGACAATTCCGTGCTCCCAACTTTGTGGGAACAGTTTGGAGCGGGTCCCTTCCTCTTCCAACATGACTGTGCACCAGTGCACAAAGCAAGGTCCATAAAGACATGGATGACAGAGTCTGGTGTGGATGAACTTGACTGGCCTGCACAGGGTCCTGACCTGAACCCGATAGAACACCTTTGGTGAATGTGCCGGGTCTTGTCTTATGTTGAGACTTAAAAGGTGTTAACACTGTAAGTATTGTCCTTATTACACACCAGCGGTTTGATCTTAGTTGTAGTTTTCATTACCAAATTTGGAGGTGGAGAAATCACAATGTAAAATCGCCAATGCTAAATTGTAACATGTATATGGCAAAGCCAATGCAACTTAGCATTGAGCTAGCATATTTCGGAATGGTGGCCATTCAAGTGTTTTTTTAAACCACAATATTCCCTCAAATAATTTTGGCTGAGTCCTTTCTTGAGTGCTGTGACTGCTTGTTTCCCCGCCAAGTGTTTGAGCTCGGGCCCAGTTAGCAACCGGACGTGATGTCACGGACAACAAAGGTATCGGAATGTGGTCCAGTAGCGTTTGAATTTACGTAAGTAGATATCTAGTAGAACCGATGACACCGACGGTCGGCACCTTATAAAAGTGAGGAATTTGGTACGCATCCCTGCTGGTGGGCGTGTCCCCGAGTAGTGGTCACCAGTGTTGGGACTAACGCGTTACAAAGTAAGACCCAGACCCAGACCCAGACCGTAGTTGAGGGGCACAGGGGAGACGTTCCTCCAGGGCCTATGTACTTCGGGGCTAACAACCTTCACTTTACCCGGAAGTGGGTCTTTACAGCTGAGGGTGAATGACGAGGCCGGCGGCTTGTTGCAACTTTGTGACTTTATTGGACGCAGCCATACACCAAGCTAGAGCACCTGCACACACTCACTGTCGCCGTTCCCTCACCTCTCTCGCCCACTCACTCACTGACGTCACTCACCTCACATGCTGTCATATCTTAAAGGGCCACACACACACACATACGCTACTCTCATAACAACTAACAAGACATCATGGCGAAGCCAGAAGTCGAGTTTCTTAACATGGAGACATTCTCAATACTTTTCTTTTGTCGAGCACAAAGAAAATACAATTTTAGTTAAATGTAAGTTGTGTCTTGGATCAAAGATCCTATCTACTTAAAGTTAAAGTGCTATTATGTTGCAGTTATTTAAAATAGTTTTGTCAATTTGTTCTGGCCTGAAATAAATTGGCCCTTTGAAACATATCTTTGTCTTTGTGTGTTGTATGTAGACTACATTGCTTTCTGAGTTCAGTGATGCAAATGCATGTCAAGTTGATCAACAGATGGTATTATTCTCCAGTGCAATAACAGTACTGAAATGAAGGCTAAAAGGGCATTAATGGGAGCCTTAAAGGCCTACTGAAATGTGATTTTCTTATTTAAACGGGGATAGCAGGTCCATTCTATGTGTCATACTTGATCATTTCGCGATATTGCCATATTTTTGCTGAAAGGATTTAGTAGAGAACATCGACAATAAAGTTTGCAACTTTTGGTCGCTGATAAAAAAGCCTTGCCTGTACCGGAAGTAGCAGACGAGTAGCGTGACGTCACAGGTTGTGGAGCTCCTCACATCTGCACATTGTTTACAATCATGGCCACCAGCAGCGAGAGCGATTCGGACCGAGAAAGCGACGATTTCCCCATTAATTTGAGCGAGGATGAAAGATTTGTGGATGAGGAAAGTGAGAGTGAAGGGCTAGAGGGCAGTGGGAGCGATTCAGATAGGGAAGATGCTGTGAGAGGCGGGTGGGACCTGATATTCAGCTGGGAATGACTAAAACAGTAAACAAACACAAGATATATATATACTCTATTAGCCACAACACAACCAGGCTCATATTTAATATGCCACAAATTAATCCCACATAACAAACACCTCCCCCCTCCCGTCCATATAACCCGCCAATACAAGTCAAACACCTGCACAACACACTCAATCCCACAGCCCAAAGTACCGTTCACCTCCCCAAAGTTCATACAGCACATATATTTCCCCAAAGTTACGTACGTGACATGCACATAGCGGCACGCACGTACGGGCAAGCGATCAAATGTTTGAAAGCCGCAGCTGCATGCGTACTCACGGTACCGTGTCTGCGTATCCAACTCAAAGTCCTCCTGGTAAGAGTCTCTGTTGTCCCAGTTCTCCACAGGCCAATGGTAAAGCTTAACTGTCATCTTCCGGGAATGTAAAAAATGAAGCACCGGCTGTGTTATCCGGCACACCAGTCAAGGGGTGCATTCTACGGCGGGGGTGCGTTATCCAGCACAACACCTGCCGCAATACACCGCTTCCCACCTACAGCTTTCTTCTTTGCTGTCTCCATTGTTCATTGAACAAATTGCAAAAGATTCACCAACACAGATGTCCAGAATACTGTGGAATTTTGCGATGAAAACAGACGACTTAATAGCTGGCCACCATGCTGTCCCAAAATGTCCTCTACAATCCGTGACGTCACACGCTGACGTCATCATACCGAGACGTTTTCAGCAGGATATTACGCGCAAAATTTAAAATTGCACTTTAGTAAGCTAAAGTATTGGCATGTGTTGCAATGTAAAGATTTCATCATTGATATATAAACTATCAGACTGCGTGGTCGGCAGTAGTGGGTTTCAGTAGGCCTTTAAAAAAAAAAAAAAAAATTAACTAAATAGTTACTTTTCAGAGTAACACATTTCTTTTTGGTGTAAGTAACTGAGTTACTTTTTAAATAAAGTAACTAGTAACTGTAACTAGTAACTGGTTTTCAGTAACTAACCCAACACTGGTGGTCACATTGTCATGGCCTAACTAAATTGGGCCTTCGTCGTCAAAGATATTGTCTTTTTTTTGAGGCGCACACAAACTGCTGACTCTAAGCCCGAACAGCCAAAAAAGACGAGTCTAATTGCCTCGATTCAGCCGTTCAATCATCCTGGATGATTGAAAATCCACACATATTCACTTCATTATACTCTCCATGCTTATTTTAGATGTACCTTAACATCTGAATTAAGTTACAAGTTTTCCCAGGATGCAACATTCTTGTTGTTTTGCCGCATGTTTAATTAGTGGCGAGGTGTTCTATTTAGACGTCGGCCTTTGAGCAACACAACCGAGCAGAACTATTCCATCTTTGGATGGTTAAGTGATTAAATAAAGACACTTTAATTGCTGCAACCATCAGTTTAAAATCAATTAAGCAAAGCGTTGGTTTTTTGGCACGCTGTCTATTGGATAGACTCCACAGCAACTTTCCACACACAAATAAGACGGCGCCTGGAAACTCCTCCTAACAGTCAGTTGTGTAGAAACGTAACGGCTTGTATAACTTTTGGATCTATTTTAAGCAAATAGGGGGCAGGAGCAGCACTGTTGCTGAAATGGCAGTAAATAAAAAGAAAAGGCAAGCGGGTGGCTCTTGTCATCCTCTATTCGCCAGCCTGTCTCTCTAAGCGGTTGCCATACTTGGTAGTGAGCTCTTCCACTCATTGGCTGGCCATTTTTCCTGTATTTTTTTTTATGAGCACCTCTTTATCCCAATGCCAAGTCAACAGATGATGCAAAAGCTCAAATCTATTTTTATAAAAAGAATTTGACTTCTATTTTGAATGTCTTTGTTGTGTATTTTACACTAATTGCCCGGACATGTATTGTCCATACAGATATTCTCAAGTGTTTGTTTTATCCACACTGCAAAAACTGAAATCTAAGTCAGATTAAATATCTCAAATAAGGGTGATATTTGCTTATTTTCTGTCTGATAAGATAATTCTTCTCACTAAGCAGATTTTATGTTAGTGTTTTACTTGTTTTAAGGGTTTCGGTCCTAAATGATCTCAGTAAGATATTAGACTTAGACTTCCTTTTTATTGTCATTCAAATTTGAACTTTACAGCACAGATAAGAACGAAATTTCGTTACATAAGCTCATGGTAGTGCAGGATAAAAAAGCAATAAGGTGCATATATAAATAAATAAATATATATAAATAATATATATATAAAATAAATAAATATATATAAATAAATAAATAGATTACTGTACGGATAAATATATTTCACTTTTTCACATGCGTCCACGTTTATGGATGTATGTTATATTGTCTTTTTTATTCCAGCGAGTTAATCCATTTTGGGTGGAGTTGAGGGGATAAATTAATTATGATGCGTTCAAGAGTCTTACGGCTTGAGGGAAGAAGTTGTTACAGAACCTGGATGTTCTGCTTCGGCGGCTGCGGAACCTCTTTCTAGAGTCCAGCAGTGAAAACAGTCCTTGGTGGGCGTGGGAGGAGTCTTTGCAGACTTTCTGAGCCCTGGTCAGGCAGCGGCTTTTTGCGATCTCCTGAATTACAGCTTGTTGCTGAGATTTTATGACCTTTATTGAGTAAAACATGCTTGAAACTGGAATATCAACTGATGTAAAGCTGTGTCATTAACACTCACAAGTATAAAACTAATGTTTTAAAGTAATAATTTCTTACTTAAAGCATGAAAAAAAATAATCATGATGCCGAGCGCATATCATTATGTCAAGATGATGACACTAGCATTTATTTAATTTAAGAATATTTTTCAACATATTGAGCAAAAAGGTCTTTTTTTTTTTCTACCAAGAAAAGTGCACTTGTTATTAGTGAGAATATACTTATTTTAAGGTATTCTTGGGTTCATTGAGGTTAGCTAATTTTACTTGATTTGGAAAGTATTGACAAGCCAAATTTTCTTGTTCTATTGGCAGATAATTTTGCTTAATTCAAAGAAAATACCCCTAATTTTAGTTTTTTTCTTTTCTTTACTTGATCCAACACAGTGGTGACGCTGTTAGAAATCCCCGGTATATAGAATCCTACACTGCAAAAAGTCAGTGTCCAAAAAAAAGAAAAAATAATAAAAAATTTGGGGGTATTTTATTTGAACTAGGCAAAAGTTTCTGCCAATAGAACAAGAAAATTCGGCTTGTCAAGACTTTCCAAAACAAGTAAAATTAACTAACCTCAATGAACCCAAAAATACCTTAAAATAAGTATATTCTCACATAACAGGTGCACTTTTCTTGGTAGAAAAAAAAAAAAGAGACCTTTTTGCTCAATATGTTGAAAAATATTCTTAAATTAAGTAAATGCTAGTGCCATTATCTTGACATAATGATATGCTATTTTTTTTTCATGCTTGAAGTAAGAAATTATTACTTTAAAAAAGTAGTTTTATACTTGTGAGTGTTGATGACACAGCCTTGCAACAGTTGATATTCTAGTTTCAAGCATGTTTTACTCAATATAGGTCATACAATTTCAGCTACAAGCTCCAATATCTTACTGAGATAATTTAGGACCCATCCATCCATCCATCCATTTTCTACTGCTTATTCCCTTCGGGGTCGCGGGGGGCGCTGGAGCCTATCTCAGCTACAATCGGGCGGAAGGCGGTGTACACCCTGGACAAGTCGCCATCTCATCGCAGATAATTTAGGACCAAAACCCTTAAAACAAGTAAAACACTCTAACATAAAATCTGCATAGTGAGAAGAATTATCTTATCAGACAGAAAATAAGCAAATATCACCCTTATTTGAGATATTTAATCTGACTTAGATTTCAGTTTTTGCAGTGTATCTTCCCTCCTTGAATTGCAAACACTATTACGCCCAAATTAGTCATCAACCCATGCGCCATCCATCATCACGGCCCCCCGCCAAGAAACAATAATCGTGCTGGTGTGTTTCCACCCAGTCACGCAGCGTCGTGATGGAATCACAATTTGTGTAACACGGGATAATGCTGAGCTGGTGTCTGGAGTTGAACGACGATTAATAATGTTCTCTGTGCAGCCTATATTAAGTGGAGAGGTGTATACGAATGAGGCGAGGGGTGGTACAATAGTAATTGAGGCGGATTGCTGTGGATGTTGCACGACAGAACAAAAGGCACAACAGCACTTTAGCCTGGTGCTAAGGAGGGGATTTAACATATATGATTTGGAAGAGTAACAATGAGGGACTGGCACTTAATTCACATGCAGGTGCTTGCACATACTTTTGAAACCGTTCTTCCTTAAAAGCGAAAAATCCAATTTTTACATTCTGCACAATGGAAGCAAAAAATTCGGGCGACTATAACAAGGTCTCTGCAGGTTTCAACGGGTCAAATTGAAGACTTTTTTTTAAGACCATAATGAATATAATTCAAGACTGTTTCACATCCATACAGACAAAAAAGTACAAAGAAAATCACGGGTCCAGAATGAATTGTAAGTACCGTATTTTTCGGAGTATAAATCGCACCGGAGTATAAGTCGCACCTGCCGAAAATGCATAGTAAAAAAGGAAAAAACATACAAGTCGCACTGGAGCCCGGCCAAACTATGAAAAAAACTGCGACTTATAGTCAGAAAAATACGGTATATGAATGAAAGAAATAAGTTTATTTTGGTCATTAACCATCAACCATTTTGTGTGATCAGATTAACAGTACAGATTAGACATATTAACAATCATACACATTTACACACAAAAATGTGAACTGTCAACTGTTTTTTGTTTTTTAATGATTCCCGCTGGTGGTGTGCCTCCGCATTTTTTCAACGCAAAAAATGTGCCTTAGCTGAAAAAAGGTTGAAAAACACTGGCATACACAAACCTACTCACGCTGCATTTGTGCACTCCAGACTGATTAACTTTCACCTGGAACCGTATCAGTCAGGGCACGAACGGTCTTTTTCTTCGGATTTAAAACGTCTTCCATTAATCCACAGAGCCTAATGAATGAACTTCGGCACATTCAAAAGATTTGTTTCTGTGATTTTCGTCCGAAAATTCTTTCAAAATAACTATTCCGCCAGTCTTTCTTTGCCTCGGACTTGCATCCACCCCGATATATATTCTTTGTACGGTAGTAGCGTCATGTTCGTAGCGCAATCCAAGATCATTTATTGATGCTGTCTGGTATTTAACATCAACATAGCCATTAGAAACGTAATATTTGTAATCTGTGCCATTATTACAGCGGACATCAGTTAAAATAAGTTGTAAGGATCCGCAACACCTGGTGTGACATCATAGGTCAAACAGAAAAACAAACCACCTCACTAAATTTAAATAAGCGCCCCCCCCCCCCCCCCCAGTGTACGGAAGGCACATGGCGTATGACCAATAGTGGCGTTAGAGACTGTACATGGACACTTAGACTTCACACGTCGGTGTAAAAATACAAAAAAACAAACTATTTGAGAAATCAGACTAATTTAGTGCATGGAAACCAGGTGTTGGGGGCGGATAAGCCTGCCATCAGCCTTGTCACTATCCGATCGTGCATGCACGAAGACTACGTCACTTCCTGTCAACTTGTTTTGCAGCAGTTATGTTTGTACACTCCGTCACTGTTACCAAGGATTTCTTTTCTTCTTCTTTATTTCAATAACAATGTCATGTAAAAGATAAAATACAAAAAAAAAACGGTATTTTAGAATACAGTACTTATTTTGAAACCGTACAAATTTGTATAGAAACCCGAACAATGTGCTCAGCAGTCTAAGATGGCAAAGAAATTGATATTTTTACATCAAATACTTCAATTCACAACACTGACCATTTAAAAGTCTACTTTTTGTTGGGCCGCAGAAATGGAATTAAGTTAAGTTTCTCGTTGAAAAAAATCTACGTTTAAACAAGAAATAACTCAAAAGGAGTCATTGCAATGACAGAAGAGTGAAAGTGGTTGAAATTGTGGTGATAATACTCTCTGACTCTACCTGTTCTTAATTTTTATATTATTTCTTTCTTTTACGACTAGGTAAGCTATTCTTTTAATATAAAACATTCAAAGATCACCGCATGAGACGTCACAGAATCCTCCGTCGTAATAAATTGCTCGAAAGGAAAGTGACGTAGTCTTCGCGGTACTGATTAGGTAGTGACAGGCCCTGATGCGACTCGCTGGAAACTTGACCGAGTTGTGGCTTTGTCCATTTAACTCAGGCAAAAACTTTCCCTCACTACTACTTTCTGTAGATAACGAGCCCCCCCCGTTAGTGTAAATACGGAAACCTTGTTACTTCCTCTAGATCAGGTCAAATCAACAAATCCGTCCCGAGAATGACACCTTACTAGGCAAACACTTAAATACAGTTTTGCAGCAGATTCCTAAAAATACTACTGTGCTGTCATATTGATGCTCTTTGGCTAGCTGCCTTGTAATCGTTCTCAAAAACAGCAGATTCTCAAGAATAAACAAAATAAGAAAAATTGTGACGATCCTTTTGCTTTCTGGAAATCTGGCCCCCAAAACAATTTGCAGCGAGTCAAGTTTGACCGTCTTCTCGGCGCTCCGCCGAAGCCAAAGCTGACCCCAGAGGGGACGATCCGAAGACCTCACTAAAATATCCAACCTCTGCTGTGTTTATTTGTTTATCTTACCTTTTAAAGTGGAAAAAGTCACAAATGAGATGTGTTTATTTGCTGGGATCCTCTCTAGCCGTGCACTTGCTAGCAGATACCTACTAGCTTAGGTGAAAAACTTTGTTCGTGTAACAAATCAAATTCAAGTATGAAAATCCTTGGTCCAAGACAGCCCAAGTGGAGTGTAACATCGTCAGGACAGTTGCCTCACCGATAACTGCATTTAAAGGGGAACATTATCACCAGACCTATGTAAGCGTCAATATATACCTTGATGTTGCAGAAAAAAGACCTTTTTTTTTTTTAACCGATTTCCGAACTCTAAATGGGTGAATTTTGGCGAATTAAACACCTTTCTATTATTCGCATTGGGAAGCAATCCGCCATTTTCTCACTTTCGTCGGTGTGTTGTCGGAGGGTGTAACAACACGAACAGGGACGGATTCAAGTTGCACCAGTGGCCCAAAGATGCGAAAGTGGCAAGAAATTGGACGAAATTTGTTCAAAATACGAGGGTGTGGGGAAAGCCGACGAAATGGTCAGTCGTTTGTTCCGCACACTTTACCGACGAAAGCTATGCTACGACAGAGATGGCAAGAATGTGTGGATATCCTGCGACACTCAAAGCAGATGCATTTCCAACGATAAAGACCCTAGCTTCCCTGGCCTGCTGACATCAACTCCAAAACTGGACGGATCAGCTTTCAGGAAAAGAAAGCGGATGAGGGTATGTCTACAGAATATATTAATTGATGAAAACGTTATTCATTACTCGCGGTTTTACATAAATTATTATACATAAACTGTGTTTACCAATAATTTAGCTTAAAAACATTTATTTTTTTCAATCATTCGAGTACATTCGGGTAGTCTTGTGTAATGCAGTATTTTGTGTCTATTTAGGTATGGTTAACCCGAGTGCTGAAATCGTGGAAAAATATATGTTCTTAGCGCGCCTGAAATGGGCTGTCTGCACTCTCAAAGTGCATGTTGTTGCCAAATGTATTTCATATGCTGTAAACCTAGTTCATAGTTGTTAGTTTCCTTTAATGCCAAACAAACACATACCATTCGTTGGTTAGAAGGCGATCGCCGAATTCGTCCTCGCTTTCTCCCGTGTCGCTGGCTGTCATGTCGTTTTCGTCGGTTTCGCTTGCATACGGTTCAAACCGATATGGCTCAATAGCTTCAGTTTCTTCTTCAATTTCGTTTTCGCTACCTGCCTCCACACTACAACCATCCGTTTCAATACATGCGTAATCTGTTGAATCGCTTAAGCCGCTGAAATCCGAGTCTGAATCCGAGCTAATGTCGCTATAATTTGCTGTTCTATCCCCCATGTTTGTTTGAGTTGGCATCACTGTGTGACGTCACAGGAAAATGGACGGGTGTATATAACGATGATTAAAATCAGGCACTTTGAAGCTTTTTTTAGGGATATTGCGTAATTGGGAAAATTTTGAAAAAAACGTCGAAAAATAAAATAAGCTACTGGGAACTGATTTTTAATGGTTTTAACCCTTTTGAAATTGTGATAATGTTCCCCTTTAATCGTTTCTCATTTCAGTGCCACTAAATTAATTTGGCACCAATATCTACATCGTTTTTCAGTCTGGTTACCATGGTCGACATCAACAATGGTACCAGGTACCGTGGTTTGGGACAGAAGCATATGATTTTGATGGCCTTACAAAAATGTATGTATTTCCGGTCCAACGATAGTTAGCCAGAGTCTTAGCCCTAGTTTTTGACATGACACCAGCAAGTTAATCCTCGTTGTATAACATGCAGTGCACCATGCTCACTATCCACGCCAACATATATAGTCGACTATAAATGGAAAGGAAGTGGCATGTGGGTCCAGAGATACCTTGGATGCTTCAGTACGCTGTTGCCTGACATGTTGCCAGCGTTGGCTCCGAGTTGTGTACCCACAGCAGTGTTTGGTGATATAGCTGAAGGCCTCTTTAGTGCTGCCAGGCCACCTCAAGCCCATCCAGGTCCCTTTGTGGAACACTGATCAAAGGCAATGCTGAAGCAGGAGATGAAGGGATGGCCTGAATGAACTCCAAGTGACCAGGATGTGTTGATCCTACGGTGGGAATTGGGGGAGGAAGATGGATTCTGTTCACCCAGAAATGTAACTCATCTCCAGGTGGCCAAGGAGAGGGTTAGGACACATCGGAGTGTTTTGACGTGTAATGAAAGTCGGATGTTGAGCTTATATTCCTACCATCTTGTGTCAGGGGTTTCATCGTTTGTGTCTCTGGCATTTCTCAGAACTCAAATGAACTCTAAACATTTTGTAGGCAAACACTAACCAGAACGCTGATCTACAGACACTCACCTTGGCACTGGCTGGTCACTGAACTCCTTAAGTCTCTGCCTGACTTAGACTTAGACAAACTTTAATGATCCACAGGGGAAATTGTTCAACACAGTAGCTCAGTTACAATGATGGAAAGTGTAAGGATGGAAAGGACAATGCAGGTATGAATAGACTAATACTAATACTAATAGACTAAGAAGCTACTCAAAGTATCTTAACGAGAAATGTCAGTCTTGTCTAGAAATGGGCATGTAAAAACATTTCTATGGGAATTTAGTTGTGTTATGGTTCACTTGGATAACGTTTATTTTCATATCCTGGCTTACAAATGACCTGGATCGCTTGTATTTACATTGATTAGGGTTTGTATTGCCACAATTAGATAGTGATTAAAAAAAAAATACTATATTTTGTTATATATAAACAGTTGAACAATAACAGATAAAAAACAAAGCATGAACCAATCAGTAGTTGGGTGTGAATACAGCCTAGTTTTTAGTCTAGGGCGTTTAATCGATTAATTTGATAAGAAAAAAACTTAGATGTATATTCTGTTGCTTTAATTCTTAGTTTAAAGAGTGAAACTAATAACAATTTATAAAATCTAGACTGGAACTTGAAATATGCAGTCATAGTTTCCGCACGGCCACTGCAATAGGGCGCACATGATTCTATTATACTGCAAAAACTGAAATCTAAGTATAATTAAATATCTCAAATAAGGGTGATATTTGATTATTTTCTGTCTGATAAGATAATTCTTTTCTCTAAGCATATTTTATGTTAGAGTGTTTTACTTGTTTTAAGGGTTTTGGTCCTAAATGATCTCAGTAAGATATTACAGCTTGTTGCTGAGATTTTATGACCTATATTGAGTAAAACATGCTTGAAACTAGAGTATCAATTGTTGCAAAGCTGTGTCATCAACACTCACTAGTATAAAACTACTTTTTTAAAGTAATAATTTCTTATTTCAAGCATTAAAAAAAATCATGAGTTTGACACAATTGTGTCTCATAATTAAAACAGATGACAGCCAAATGGACTTTGCTGATTGATTTTCAATGAAACAATAGAAAATACGCACTCATATAGTAGTACAGTTATTAGTGAGAATATACTTATTTTAAGGTATTTTTGGGTTCATTAAGGTTAGCTAATTTTACTTGTTTTGGAAAGTCTTGACAAGCCAAATGTTCTTGTTCTCTTGGCAGATAATTTTGCTTAGTTCAAATAAAATACCCCTAATTTTTGTATTTTTTATTCTTGTTTTTGAACACTGACTTTTTGCAGTGTAATCAAACAAGCTAATCGATGGATTACTCGATCGCTAAAGTAATTGATAATTGATAGCTGCAGCCTTAGTCTCGTCTAGCAGCTCAAAACACTGACCACTAAGGTGCCAGGTAGTTGTAACAACACTTGGTTGAATTTTGATTTCTACTACTACCAGTTTAGTCAACAAACTGTTCAGTTTAATCAGAGCAGTTAATAATAAACAGGGTTTTCATTCCTACCATTGTTCACCAATCGTCCGATTTTGTTTGCAAGGCTTCGACACCTCAAGAATTAGAATCCCATACGATTGGAAAAAAAATCTTCTGATCAGTTACTGAATTATTGCCATACTTTACAGCCTGAGCATCCCTTTGCCAGAATGTTTTATGCACACATTGCACCATTATCAAAGGAGGGGTGACCCACTTTTTCGTAGAGTTTGCTGTTTCAGACATTCTTTATCTCAGAGCTTGTTTCTACGCATGGCACATTTCTCCAGCACTAAAACTGACCCTGCAGGACGCCATGATTCCCGGATCAATGTATTGATTACTTTCTGTAGAATGCATAGTTAATAAGCAATGACCTAATAAAACGGTAAAGATTTAAGAATCAGATTGTGTTCCAACTATCCTATGCTCTTATTTTCTCTCCCATCTTCTTCAACTACCGTGGCCTCTGCCAATTCTTCTCTACCGCCCATCGACGGCATGCTTTTCTTTCATCTTCCTCCCTCTCTCTGTCCACATTTTCTGCATGTTTATTTTGACTGCCCCCGCCTTCCTTCCGTTTATCAATCTGTTCCTCTGTCTTACCCCCACCAGCGTTTGGCCAACTCCAAAGCCCACACGTCACGCTTCATCAGTGCCAACCTTCCCTGCAACAAGTTCAAGAATCGGCTGGTCAACATCATGCCCTACGAGACCACGCGTGTCTGCCTGCAGCCAATCAGAGGCCTGGAAGGATCCGACTACATCAATTCTAGCTTCATTGATGGATACAGGTAGGAGGGAAGGGACTAAGCAAGAAATCGAAAGCATATCGAAGCATGAATGCAAGACTTTAGTGATGGGGGAATTGAGTTCTGAAATGAATCGGGTACCTAAATAACTTCTGTAGGAACCCGTACGTGCGCTACAAGAATCCCACCCACTTTTTACCGATTGTCCCTCATTTAATCACGCCCTGACTTGTTACCTGCTTTCCTTTTTTATTGTAGCTAGCGCCAGCAGGGGTGTGGAACTGAACACGTTAACGGAGACGAGTACGAGTAAGCGACTTTGGGTATTTAGAAAAGCGCTATATAAATCCCAGGTATTATTACCCGTGGCCCACAATCCATTAAAATGGGGGCGGTATGGTGTAGTGGGTAGAGCGGCCGTGCCAGAAACCTGAGGGTTGCAGGTTCGCTCCCCGCCTCTTGACATCCAAATCACTGCCGTTGTGTCCTTGGGCAGGATACTTCACCCTTGCCCCCGTGCCGCTCACACTGGTGAATGAATGATGAATGAACGATAGGTAGTGGTCGGAGGGGCCGTAGGCGCAAATTGGCAGCCTTGCTTCAGTCAGTCTACCCCAGGGCAGCTGTGGCTACAAATGTAGCTTACCACCACCAGGTGTGAATGAATGATGGGTTCCCACTTCTCTGTGAGCGCAATATAAAATCTAATCCATCCATCCATCCATCCGTTTTCTACCGCTTTTCCCTTTTGGGGTCGCGGGGGGTCGCTGGAGCCTATCTCAGCTGCATTCGGGCTGTAGGTGGGGTACACCCTGGACAAGTCGCCACCACATTGCAGGGCCAAAATCTAATCCATTATTATTATTATTATTATATAAAAAAAAAAATTAAAAAAAGGGTTTCGACCGACTCATTCATAACTCACATAGCTCTGTAGGGGTGTCAATTTTTTCTAATGAATAACGATTCTTAATCAATGAAAAACATTTTTAAAATGTATTTATTTTGTTTGCATCTGTCCTACCACTCAGGCAAATCATAGATGCACATATCTGCTGTACAGATTTACTTTAAAAAAAGAGAAGTTCTGGATACTTCTCTTGTTGCCTTATTTGTATTTTACTTTATTAAATGTTTGGATAGAATTTTGTTAAACAAAACCAGTTGTTTTAAGTAATATAGAAATGTATCAAAGCTGGTATCTATTTTATGGAGGAATTTAATTAATCGTAAAACTGGCACCCAATGTTATTGAAAAGTATTTATTTTGAATCGAGATTCGATTCTGAATCGAATCGGTACCCCCTAGAATCAAATCGAATCGAATCGTGTGGTCCCCAAACAAGCAGACAAGGTTTTGAATTATGTATCATTTGTGAGAGGGTTTTGGTAGCACATCACAAACGACCAAACTCAAACACCGCTGCCATTAGGCTTGCCAAATGTCCCTTGAAAAACGTCATCGTCCAGTATTTGGAAATAAAAGTATGCGTTAAATGGTAAATGGGTTACACTTGTATAGCGCTTTTCTACCTTCAAGATACTCAAAGCGCTTTGACACTATTTCCACATTCACCCACTGATGGCTGCCATGCAAGGCCCTAACCACAACCCATCTGTAGAAAGTGACTACGATGGCGGAAGCTGGGGATCGAACCAGGGAGCCTCACGTTGCTGGCACGGCCGCTACCAACCGAGCCACGCCGTTCCGTTTTAAGCTGTCAAGGGACGCACTTTTGTCCCGCATTTTTATTACCATGAGAATAAAAAATTGTCCATAAAATATCAAAAGATTCCATCAAATGACAACAGCTTCACAAGTCTTCCACAGACTAAGCTAACCGATGCCAGAGTGCCTGATCGCTCACCTGTCGAACTCGTTTCTATTATCTGGGAAATAGCTGTGCCTTGTCTGTCAGTCACTCTGCCCCAGTTCAGGTCGGGTCGACCAGCCTTTTTATTTTTCCAGGGACTTGGCAACCCTATCTGCCATGCATGACATCATATGTATATTCATTTCAGAGGGATTAGGGGCCTCATTTATAAAAGTGTGGGTGGAACTGAACTAAAACATTGAGTATGCACAAACCCCAGCAAAACATTTTGACTTATAAAACCATGCTGTGCACACCTGTAGTGAATTGTGGGTGCAACAGTTCCTCCCCAGTGTCCTCCGGCAATCATCCAAAAATAGTCATGCTAATTAGCTCATGAATATGGTGATGAGTTTGACGTGTTGGCCTGTCAATAAAGGAAGATAGACATGGCGACTCCATAGAAGAAGGCAACATTTTCAGATAGGTGCTTATTACATCGAACATTGTAACTACCGTATTTTTCGGAGTATAAGTCGCTCCGGAGTATAAGTCGCACCGGCCGTAAATGCATAATAAAGAAGGAAAAAAACATATATAAGTCGCATTTTTTGGGGAAATGTATTTGATAAAACCCAACACCAAGAATAGACATTTGAAAGGCAATTTAGAATAAATAAAGAATAGCGAACAACAGGCTGAATAAGTGTACGTTATATGATGCATAAATAACCAACTGAGAACGTGCCTGGTATGTTAACGTAACATATTATGGTAAGAGTCATTCAAATAACTATAATATATTGAACATGCTATACGTTTACCAAACAATCTGTCACTCCTAATCGCTAAATCCGATGAAATCTTATACGTCTAGTCTCTTACGTGAATGAGCTAAATAATATTATTTGATATTTTACGGTAATGTGTTAATAATTTCACAAATAAGTTGCTCCTGAGTATAAGTCGCACCCCCCGGCCAAACTATGAAAAAAACTGCGATTTAAGTGTAGAAAAACTTGCTCCGAAAAATACGGTTCATACATACATTAGTATACATATATATATATACACACACACATATATATATATATATATATATATATATATATGTATATATATATATATATATATATATATATCTGTGTGTGTGTGTGTTTTTATGTGAGTATAAACTTTATTTGGTGAGCTTTACGCATAGACGAAAGAGTGCAAAGAAATACGCTACTTTTTTTCGCATTTAATTTTTCTACAAATACCGAATTTGGAAAAGTTACTCAAGCACATTTCACCCTGATTGACGCACCTTTTTTGTGCGCAGTAACTTTTAAAAGTCGCCTGAATCCCAAAAGCTGACATGATGAAACTTCCTTCCTACAGGCAACAAAAGGCCTACATTGCCACACAGGGCCCTCTGGCAGAGACTACCGAGGACTTCTGGAGAATGCTTTGGGAGAACAATTCCACCATTGTCGTCATGTTGACCAAACTGAGAGAGATGGGAAGGGTATGGCCGTAAATCGTATAAAATGTGTATTCTTTTACCTGACGAAGACATCAGGTGTAAAAAAAAAAAAAAAGTACATTCTAAAGAAATACACTAATGTCGTTGTGTGTTCTCGCAGGAAAAGTGTCACCAGTATTGGCCCGCGGAGCGCTCTGCCAGGTATCAGTACTTTGTAGTGGACCCCATGGCGGAGTACAACATGCCTCAGTACATCCTTCGAGAGTTCAAAGTCACGGATGCCCGGGTAAGACAAAAAGCAGGCTCACAATAAAAGGCTTGTATTATTTGTGTTTTTCGGGGGCAGCGAGCAGCATCCTGCACATCAGGGGGATAGGTTTCATTGTTGAGAATACATTTCCTGGGTTTATTTTGGGCCCAATTAGGTGGGACAGTCTGAAACGGCAAGCATCACATAAAAGAGTTTCCCTTCTCCAAAAAGGCCGACGTCGGCAATGATTTCCCATGCTGTGTGGCAGCGAGCTAGTTAGCGGCCTTCCTGTTGATATCGGAACGTGTTGCACATCACACAGACGTCACGTGCTGTACGCGCACGTCACATATGCACATAATCAGCCACAGATACGTGGCGGGAAATGAATAAATGCAGTTTCAGCTGGTCTGCCAACATGCGTCTTATATTTATATGCATGGAAAACTCATTTACTGTGCAGTACACACTAACCTTGCTGACGCTACTAAAAATAATAGTTTTACCTCAGTTGTTACAGATTTGTGACGATTTTGTCCTGGTTTTTGAATCGAACCCATCGGTTATTGTAGTCAACATTGCGCGTAACAAACTACGTACTCCTGTGGAATTAAATTGAATACCTGCTTTATTGAATTTTATTGTTCCACCTTAGAAAACACTTGGCTCTCCAAGTACCACCATAATGACCAACAGTAAAAATACGGTACTATAGTAGGCCTAAGTATTCATTAATAACAAGGCCATTGTAAAATTACACACATTTTGAACAGTAACACTGTGTTTGAATATTTCAAAATTTAACATTTTGTGTTCGCTATTTCCTTCAACACTACTAATCATGCAGATTTCATGAGGCACAACAAAGACTACTTTGGGACAAGTGATGATCCTGAATCTTATTTTTCTGGGCCTGAGTATAAGGAGGTTAAGCTGCAAGTTTTTGAAGCTGTGCACTGCAAAAAATGAAATCTAAGTAAGATTAAATATCTCAAATAAGTGTGATATTTGCTTATTTTCTGTCTGATAAGATAATTCTTCTCACTATGCAGATTTTATGTTGGAGTGTTTTACTTGTTTTAAGGGTTTTGGTCCTAAATGATCTCAGTAAGATATCACAGCTTGTTGCTGAGATTTTATGACCTATATTGAGTAAAACATGCTTGAAACTAGAATATCAACTGATGCAAAGCTGTGTCATTAACACTCACAAGTATAAAACTACTTTTTTAACGTAATAATTTCTTACTTCAAGCATGAAAAAAAAATCATGATGTCATTATGTCAAGATAATGGCACTAGCATTTACTTAATTTAAGAATATTTTTCCACATATTGAGCAAAAAGGTCTCTTTTTTTTTTCTATCAAGAAAAGTGCACTTGTTATTAGTGGGAATATACTTATTTTAAGGTATTTTTGGGTTCATTGAGGTTAGCTAATTTTACTTGTTTTGGAAAGTCTTGACAAGACGGATTTTCTTGTTCTATTGGCAGGTAATTTTGCTTAGTTCAAATAAAATACCCCTCATTTTTGTATTTTTTTTTCTTGTTTTTGAACACTGACTTTTTGCAGTGTGTGATCAACACTAAGCATCATGTAGCAGCATTGCTAAGTCCTGAACAAGAAATAACAAACTACAGTCATAATAAAGCCATCACTCACTGTACAATGTCTGCTCTCACTGGAATGCCGACTAATGGGATGTTTATATCTTTCAGCACAAGATTTGTGTTCCCTGTTTAGATGATGAATTAATCATAAATCTCACTCCTCAAATAGAGATAAAGGTGTAAATAATCAATCAAAATGTTTACATTACACCAATATAGACATTATTGGTGGGAATTATTTTGAAATATTGATATTAATCTAATTTGGCTTTGGTTTTCATAAACGTTCCACAAGATGTTGCCATTTCTCCATTCTTTATCTTTGTAAATATAGTGCCTAAAAGCCTCAAGTTGATTGAGGCGCTTCATAAAACTCCACGACGTGAGTACATGCACATTTCAGGTGAATAAGTGCCATGTGTGGATGACTCTACTCGGTGATGTCATTACGCCTTCAATAAATACAGCTAATAAAGCTGATTTTTAATCTGATTCTAAGAGGGCAGAGTGGGAAATCTGCAAACAAACTAATTACAACTGCAAATCGGTTCTCATCGTTCACCTGAAAGAGCCGTTCGAAAGACTCGACTCATTCGCGAACGTCACATCTCTACTCAGTATGTTGATAGCTGCATGTGCTATTCAGCTCTCTGTGATCCCGGCGTTGCTAAAAGTAGTTCCTCTGTGTTAGTTCGTAGAATAACTATATGTTTAATACTTGGTTAATATGCAGGTTGCAACAATTAAATGGTGTATTGTTGGCGGTTTTTGCATGGTGGACTTCCATTTGCTACGTTGTTAGCATCGAGAAGCCGCATATTGCAAAAAAAGAAAGAAAAATTGTGTGTTCTTGTCTAACTTAGGAATGGTGAGTGATTAGCTAAACTCCAAGAAATAGTGCAGTTCCTTTAGGAGTTCTGAAGCCGTGACACGTCAGAATGGGCTTAGACACTTATTTCTTTGTGCTTGCTTACTAATGATGAAAAGGGGTTAGCAATAAAGTACACACACAACACAATACCATTGTCGTGAAAATAGATTTTAACATATGTATCGGACTGCCGATAATATCGGCCGAAAAATGCTTTAAAATGTGATATCGGAAATTATCGGTATCGGTTTCAAAAAGTAAAATGTATGACTTTTTAAAACGCCACTGTGTACACGGACGTAGGGAGGAGTACAGAGCGCCAATAAACCTTAAAGGCACTGCCTTTGCGTGTCGGCCCAATCACATACCATACCATACCATACCAACTTTATTTATAAAGCCCTTTAAAAACAAGTACAGTTGAAAAACAAAGGGCTGTACACCACAAAGAAATAGAGGCAAAGGACAGACTAAAAAATAACATTTAAAACAGAAATAAAAATACACAATTAAAAAGCAAATATAAATTACCCTAAGAACAGTTTGTTAGATAAAAACAGTTTAAAAGTTAAAAACAGTACAAAAAGTTAAAAGCTAAAAAC
Source organism: Nerophis lumbriciformis (assembly GCF_033978685.3). Lineage (NCBI taxonomy): Eukaryota > Metazoa > Chordata > Actinopteri > Syngnathiformes > Syngnathidae > Nerophis > Nerophis lumbriciformis. The sequence goes on along the minus strand of NC_084561.2, from coordinate 15,781,839 downwards.
AGTTCAAAGTCTCACATAATATATACGGCTTTTCACACACACAAGTGAATGCCATGCATACTTGGTCAACAGCCATACAGGTCACACTGAGGGTGGCCGTATAAACAACTTTAACACTGTTACAAATATGCGCCACACTGTGAACCCACACCAAACAAGAATGACAAACACATTTCGGGAGAACATCCGCACCGTAACACAACATAAACATAACAGAACAAATACCCAGAACCCCTTGCAGCATTAACTCTTCCAGGACGCTACAATATACACCCCCCGCTACTCCCTACCCCCCCACCTTAACCCCGCCCACCTCAACCTCCTCATGGAGAGCATGTCCCAAATTCCAAGCTGCTGTTTTGAGACATGTTAAAAAAAATAATGCACTTTGCGACTTCAATAATAAATATGGCAGTGCCATGTTGGCATTTTTGTCCATAACTTGAGTTGATTTATTTTGGAAAACCTTGTTACATTGTTTAAATCATCCAGCGGGGCATCACAACAAAATTAGGCATAATAATGTGTTAATTACACGACTGTATATATCGGTATCGGTTGATATCGGAATCGGTAATTAAGAGTTGGACAATATCGGAATATCAGATATTGGCAAACAAGTCATTATTAGACATCTCTAAATAAAACTCCATAAATTAGCCACTCCTTCTTATATGCCGCAGGGGTCGAAGTGTTGGAAACTAGTAGCGGTTTATAGTCCAGAATGTACGGTGGTAGAGAAGATCTCGAGAAGTGGTGCGCTAAGCCAAATCGTCGATGGTATAGAGTCGGACCACCATAAGGCAGAAAAAAGGTGATAGTGCTGTACAAACAACACGGGTGGGGTTATTTGTTCAAGAGGATTAGGTCTGTGGGAATTGAAGAGTGCAGCGTATACAAGAAGAGTGTGTGTGTAGGTTGTTTGATTAAGGTTAGAAAAAAACGTACAATCTGCGCGAGTATAGGACTAAAACAGAACCAAGGCCACATGGTGGTGTTTGAGTGTTTACCTATTTGTACGACTAAATGCTTGTGTGCGCGCTGATAGTAAAACACACATCTACTCGCGAGCCACTCAAGTATTTAATCACACAATTTGACACGCCGTGTGGGCCCTCGGGTTGTGTGTTAAAATGCCCTGTTTTTTATTTCCCGGCTCATTGTGTTGTTGTCTTTGTCGCTCCCCTTTTTTTCATTTTTCTTTAATCCTCCCGCTGAGGCGAAACGTATCGCAGATGAAAGACAAAAAAGGGCCCGAAAGAAAGGGAACATGCGAAGCGTCTCTCAACCTGACACGTGCAAAAGCGGTCGGCGTATGCAAATGAGGGCGATAGAATCGCTATATTGAGCGGTGCGGGGAAAAACATCGGCAGCTAAGATAACAAATAGGACTCTCTTGGATTTGATTATATTATGGCCATCATTCAGTGCGTTTCTTGTAAATCAGTCCCCATCTGCAGTCACACGTGGAAAAAGCCCTAATGGACGATACATAGTGAATGCATGAATAGATGAATGTTTGCGATGCCATTTTAATATCATTTCAGGCGTCAGACGCATAATAAAAAATCTGTAGACTATATTCTGTATTTTGAATGGAACATTGGGTTGTATATTCATGACATTACGTGTGCATCAGGGGGTATTTTAGGTCATGATTTGAAACACTGAAGACAGAAAAAGTCACAAGGGATGAGTATCTTTCACATTTGAATTAATACGATACCAATATCCCCATACTTGTATTCATGTGGTAATAATTGTTTTTTTTTGTTTAACAATAAAATCGTTTTTATTCAAGCTGATAATAAATGGGCGCCCAGATGCTGGATCTTGTGTTTTTTCTAAATTCGGAGTCTCATTTGCACATATTTTTGTTTAACAATAAAATAGTTTTTATACAAGCTGATAATAAATGGGCTGTTCAGTTGCTAGATCTTGTTTTTTTTCTTCACATTTCTGAGTCTCATTCTCAATATGCATTCATTTAAATTTGTCCCAGTTCTGTTGCCGCAGTTAAGAAGTAGTCTTTGCTAGAGATAAATGCTTTAAAATGTAATATCGGAAATTATCGGTATCGGTTTCAAAAATATCAGTATCAGTTTCAAAAAGTAAAATTTATGACTTTTTAAAGCACCGCTGTGTACACGGACGTAGGGAGAAGTACAGAATGCCAATAAACCGTAAAGGCACTGCCTTTGCACTGGCTTTTTACACACACAAGTGAATGCAATTCATACTTGGTCAACAGCCATACAGGTCACACTGAGGGTGGCCGTATAAACAACTTTAACACTGTTACAAATATGCGCCACACTGTGAACCCACACCAAACAAGAATGACAAACACATTTCGGGAGAACATCCGCACCGTAACACAACATAAACACAACAGAACAAATACCCAGAACCCCTTGCAGCACTAACTCTTCTGGGACGCTACAAGGACATGCTCTCAGGGAGAGCATGTCCCAAATTCCAAGCTGCTGTTTTGAGGCATGTTAAAAAAAATAGTGCACTTTGTGACTTCAATAATAAATATGGCAGTGCCATTTTTTTCCATAACTTGAGTTGATTTATTTTGGAAAATTTTGTTACATTGTTTAATGCATCCAGCGGGGCATCACAACAAAATTAGGCATAATAATGTGTTAATTCCACGACTGTATATATCGGTATCGGTTGATATCGGAATCGGTAATTAAGAATTGGACAATATCGGATATCGGCAAAAAAGCCATTATCAGACATCTCTAGTTTTTGCCATTAAGTTCAATGCACTAGTTTGTCTTTGTTGAGTCCTTGTTGAGTGTTTATACTGTAAGTAGTGTACTTCTTACACAGAAGCGGTTTAATTGTAACATGCATCTTAGTTGTAGTTTTGATTACCAAATTTGGAGGTGTTGAAATTGCCATGTAAAACTGCTAATGCTAACCAGTAGCATGTATATGGCATATCCAATCAGCATTGAGCTAGTACATTTTTAAAGTGGAGCCTTACTTTTAAAGTGCTTTTTATCAGGCATGTTTGCTTTGTTGGGATGAAAACAATGCAAAATTACTTAGAGGCTGTTCGTTGAGACGACTGTGATTACGCTTGTTTGCCCGCCAAGTATTTGAGTCGGTGCCGAGTCTCCAACCGAATGTGACGTCACGCGCAACAAAAGGTTGGTCAGCAGGAATATTAAAGGACTGAGGCCAACATTATTCGAAAGAGTGATGCAAAACTATTTCTTTATAATTACCAAAGTAAAAATATAGAACTTGAAGCAGAAAAATGTCAACTAGTTGACGGATCTGCATTATGAGTTTCTCTCTGGCACTCACCGGACTCTTTCCATTCCCCTCTCCATTATCTCTCCTGCTTGTGCTTTGCTACAGGTTTTTTCCTGGTTTCTTACTAACCCCCCGAGGAGTTTAGTTTGGGACTTGCTTTTTTTTGTCCTCCTTTCCCCCCCATGTTTACCATTTTCCCACATTCTATGGGGCACCACCCTAGGGACTTCCCGTCAGCATTCCTGTTCTGTCACCCAGTACAATATATGGGTCTGTGCTGAAAATTTAATTTTGTTGTACTTTTTAAGTGCAATGAGAATAAAGCGCGATCCTATCTTAGAAGTTACAGCTTTAGAAAAGAGGTGACTTAATGGTGCACATTCCCTTTTCTTTTCTTAATGGCGTTGACTCATTGTCACAATAGCGATACAGAATTGTACTAAGCACCAACACTTCTGTTTTCCAAGTCGCATTAAAGTTGAATTTCCGGTGGTGGCTAAAACTCAAACTCATAAAACCCATTAAAAAGAAATAAACGTTTACATCACGTGTTTTCGTCCTGGTGGTGGAACTGTGGACCAGCTCTATACTCTCGGCAGGGTCCTTGAGGGTGCATGGGAGTTTGCCCAACCAGTCTATATGTGCTTTGTGGACTTGGAGAAGGCATTTGACCGTGTCCCTCGGGAGGTCCTGTGGGGAGTGCTCAGAGAGTATGGGGTATCGGACTGTCTGATTGTGGCAGTCCGCTCCCTGTATGATCAGTGTCAGAGCTTGGTCCGCATTGCCGGCAGTAAGTCGGACACGTTTCCAGTGAGGGTTGGTCTCCGCCAAGGCTGCCCTTTGTCACCGGTTCTGTTCATAACTTTTATGGACAGAATTTCTAGGCGCAGTCAAGGCGTTGAGGGGATCTGGTTTGGTGGCTGCAGGATTAGGTCTCTGCTTTTTGCAGATGATGTGGTCCTGATGGCTTCATCTAGTCACGATCTTCAGCTCTCACTGGATCAGTTCGCAGCAGAGTGTGAAGCGACTGGGATGAGAATCAGTACCTCTAAGTCCGAGTCCATGATTCTCGCCCGGAAAAGGGTGGAGTGCCATCTCCGGGTTGGGGAGGAGACCCTGCCCCAAGTGGAGGAGTTCAAGTACCTCGGAGTCTTGTTCACGAGTGAGGGAAGAGTGGATCGTGAGATCGACAGGCGGATCGGTGCGGCGTCTTCAGTAATGCGGACGCTGTATCGATCCGTTGTGGTGAAGAAGGGGCTGAGCCGGAAGGCAAAGCTCTCAATTTACCGGTCGATCTAGGTTCCCATCCTCACTCATGGTCATGAGCTTTGGGTTATGACCGAAAGGACAAGATCACGGGTACAAGCGGCCGAAATGAGTTTCCTCCGCCGGGTGGCGGGGCTCTCCCTTAGAGATAGGGTGAGAAGCTCTGCCATCCGGGGGGAGTGCAAAGTAAAGCCGCTGCTCCTCCACATCGAGAGGAGCCAGATGAGGTGGTTCGGGCAGGATGCCACCCGAACTCCTCCCTCGGGAGGTGTTTAGGGCACGTCCAACCGGTAGGAGGCCACGGGGAAGACCCAGGACACGTTGGGAAGACTATGTCTCCCGGCTGGCCTGGGAACGCCTCGGGATCCCCCGGGAGGAGCTGGACGAAGTGGCTGGGGAGAGGAAAGTCTGGGCTTCCCTGCTTAGGCTGCTGCCCCCCGCGACCCGACCTCGGATAAGCGGAAGAAGATGGATGGATGGATGGATCACGTGTGGTGATGGTTTGACATTAAACGACTGTCTAGGCAGAGAACAAGTCCTTTTGTTTTCCACAAAAAATGTAGACAGTTTCCTTACTCAGCAGTGAGTTACATAACAACAATCGTGAGGAAGTTAACACCTGGCTAACACAAGGATTATTTCCTTCCAGAATCACAATGAGGTGCTTCGTTGTGAAAACATCGCTTTGAAGAAGCTCTGTTCTCTCACCATTTAAGACTTAACAAGTTTATCAGTCGATCTCACACCAAATTGCTTAGATTGACTTTTTGTCCAGTGGGTTTGACGAGCTGTCAGTTTTTATTTTCTATTTTTAACCATCCAATCCCACCTCCCGCTCTGATAGACTTTCTATTCATGCTTCTTAAACCCCTACCCTGCCATCCTCCCCCAACACTCGCCCATCGAATTGGACTATCGATCGCATCACAGGATTATCCTATTCACCATGGTGTCTCGGACAAGACGCGTGTCATGCCAAACGCACCATTGATTAGTGTCAGGAGGAGCCGCTACTCACCAACCAGGAGAGAAAATTGGGAAGACCAAGATCAATCTCTTTTCGACAGCATTTGAAAATCCTTGTTTGTCCTACGATGTGGAAGAACGGACGAAAGTCTTTTGTAATTCAACAACTCTTATTGGTACTACAAACCCCGTTTCCATATGAGTTGGGAAATTGTGTTAGATGTAAATATAAACGGAATACAATGATTTGCAAATCATTTTCAACCCATATTCAGTTGAATATGCTACAAAGACAACATATTTGATGTTCAAACTGATAAACTTTTTTTTTTTTTGCAAATAATCATTAACTTTAGAATTTGATGCCAGCAACACGTGACAAAGAAGTTGGGAAAGGTGGCAATAAATACTGATAAAGTTGAGGAATGCTCATCAAACACTTATTTGGAACATCTCACAGGTGAACAGGAAAATTGGGAACAGGTGGGTGCCATGATTGGGTATAAAAGTAGATTCCATGAAATGCTCAGTCATTCACAAACAAGGATGGGGCGAGGGTCACCACTTTGTCAACAAATGCGTGAGCAAATTGTTGAACAGTTTAAGAAAAACCTTTCTCAACCAGCTTTTGCAAGGAATTTAGGGATTTCACCATCTACGGTCTGTAATATCATCAAAGGGTTCAGAGAATCTGGAGAAATCACTGCACGTAAGCAGCTAAGTCCGTGACCTTTGATCCCTCAGGCTGTACTGCATCAACAAGCGACATCAGTGTGTAAAGGATATCACCACATGGGCTCAGGGACACTTCAGAAACCTACTGTCAGTAACTACAGTTGGTCGCTACATCTGTAAGTGCAAGTTAAAACTCTCCTATGGAAGGCGAAAACCGTTTATCAACAACACCCAGAAACGCCGTCGGCTTCGCTGGGCCTGAGCTCATCTAAGATGGACTGATACAAAGTGGAAAAGTGTTCTGTGGTCTGACGAGTCCACATTTCAAATTGTTTTTGGAAAATGGGGACGTCGTGTTCTCCGGACCAAAGAGGAAAAGAACCATCTGGATTGTTATAGGCACAAAGTTGAAAAGCCAGTCTCTGTGATGGTTTGGGGGTGTATTAGTGCCCAAGACATGGGTAACTTACACATCTGTGAAGGCGCCATTAATGCTGAAAGGTACATACAGGTTTTGGAGCAACATAGGTTGCCATCCAAGCAACGTTACCATGGACGCCCCTGCTTATTTCAGCAAGACAATGCCAAGCCACATGTTACATCAACGTGGCTTCATAGTAAAAGAGTGCGGGTACTAGACTGGCCTGCCTGTAGTCCAGACCTGTCTCCCATTGAAAATGTGCGGCGCATTATGAAGCCTAAAATACCACAACGGAGACCCCCGGACTGTTGAACAACTTAAGCTGTACATCAAGCAAGAATGGGAAAGAATTCCACCTGAGAAGCTTCAAAAATGTGTCTCCTCAGTTCCCAAACGTTTACTGAGTGTTGTTAAAAGGAAAGGCCATGTAACACAGTGGTGAACATGCCCTTTCCCAACTACTTTGGCACGTGTTGCAGCCATGAAATTCTAAGTTAATTATTATTTGCTAAAATAAAGTTTGAGTTTGAACATCAAATATCTTGTCTTTGTAGTGCATTCAATTGAATATGGGTTGAAAAGAATTTGCAAATCATTGTATTCCGTTTATATTTACATCTAGCACAATTTCCCAACTCATATGGAAACGGGGTTTGTAAATGCATAATACAGACAAACCTCAGTTTGCGTTCAGAATCCGTTCTAAAAGGTTACACGAAGACTGGATCGTACGAAAATGTAATACATTTATAATGTTAATCCATTATGCCATGTACAATGTTCCTCATCTTCTTCGTTATCAACATTGATGGTACTTTTTTTTTAGCCCCATTGTGAGTTACTTAGCAATACTCACTAACAAAAGCAGAGTCACTGAGATCTGGTCAAGCTTTAGGCCCAAATTTGACTTTTCATTGAAATACAAATCATACAATAAATGGGGTGTACAAAAACCAAGGTGCCACTCACTGTCTGTAGAAATTCCATTAGTGCGTCAAAGTTAAAAATGTATGCTTTTGACTTAAATAGGACAGTTTTATTCTGTCCACCAAGAAACTCGATAATTTTGATATCCACCACAGAATGGACAACTTCTCAACTGATCTTCTTTCTGTAGAAAAGAAAACCAGTGTTGTTTTAATATCAAACACAATATGCCCACCTATATAACTGGCATCGATTTTTGACTACAATTGGCTGAACACTCAAAATTCGGAATATGGTCTTGACATTTTTGATAACATTATTACCGCCTGACAGGTGACCTGCAATTTGCATCATTTAATATGAAAATACCAAAGTACTTAAAGGGGTCTCACCCTACATTTGCAGCTTTTCAGACTTCTTGTTCTACATGATGTGGAAGTGCTATATAATGAAGTTAGTTTGTTTTGAAGTGATCCCTGCTTTAATTCTTGTGTTACTTTTTTCTAAAAATGGCAGCCAGAAAGTCAGTGAAAGTCATTCTAAGACTTTCTGAGAATAGTTGACTATTCTAACATCTGATTTAGAGGAGTCTGATTCAACAATCAACCTTACAGTCCAATCGACGGACATTCAATCCCCAGCTAGGAAGTCTGTCTCACTACTATTAGCTGACAATTAGAGATGTCCAATAATGGCTTTTTTGCCGATATCCGATATTCCGATATTGTCCAACTCTTAATTATTGATTCCGATATCAACCGATACCGATATATACAGTCGTGGAATTAACACATTATTATGCCTAATTTTGTTGTGATACCCCGCTGGATGCATTAAACAATGTAACAAGGTTTTTCAAAATAAATCAACTCAAGTTATGGAAAAGAAATGCCAACATGGCACTGCCATATTTATTATTGAAGTCACAAAGTGCATTATTTTTTTTTAACATGCCTCAAAACAGCACCTTGGAATTTGGGACATGCTCTCCCTGAGAGAGCATGAGAAGGTTGAGTTGGGGGGGTAAGGGATAGAGAGGGGTGTATATTGTAGCGTCCCGGAAGAGTTAGTGCTGCAAGGGGTTCTGGGTATTTGTTCTGTTGTGTTTATGTTGTGTTACGATGCGGATGTTCTCCCAAAATGTGTTTGTCATTCTTGTTTGGTGTGGGTTCACAATGTGACGCATATTTGTAACAGTGTTAAAGTTGTTTATACGGCCACCATCAGTGTGACCTGTATGGCTATTGACCAAGTATGTTTGCATTCACTTGTGTGTATGAAAAGCCATAGATATTATGTGATTGGGCCGGCACATAAAGCCAGTGCGTTTAAGGTTTATTGGCGCTCTGTACTTCTCCCTACTAGGATAGCGGCATACAAACAACCCACACATTTTGTGTCTGTTTTTGAAGCATTTTTCTGGTACTTTCTTGCCAACTAACGTCTCCGTTTCTGCAGGATGGCCAATCCAGGACAGTAAGGCAGTTCCAGTTCACCGACTGGCCGGAGCAAGGCGTTCCCAAATCTGGGGAGGGCTTTATCGATTTCATCGGCCAGGTGCATAAAACCAAGGAGCAGTTTGGACAGGATGGGCCGATCTCTGTTCACTGCAGGTACGAGCACACATACCCAACATGAACCCTTGATTTGCATTGATTAGACAGATATGAATTATTTAAAGCTCTCTAGAAGCGACTATTAACCGCATATCATGACGAGCCGGAGTTCCTTTTCTAAAAGCAATCTGAGGTTTTATGTAACCAACAGCATTAAATCATGTCTTCATAGCCGACCGCCTCTTGTGGTGTGGCCCTCACAGATCCACCACATATTATACTCCCTTTCTTTCTACCACGGCAGTACTTTGGACGTCCACAGGCCCATCTCTTCCATAATTGATACGGCTGAAATGTAGTGTGGCATTTGCAAAGAGGAGGCACATGAAATAAAGCAGGCATTCTTTTTGTTTTTATGATCCATGATGGATTCTGATACCTGGGGTGTCGATTCCAAGGTAACCTACATCATTAACTAGCCACGCTGGTTGGGCAGGAACTGATAAGCGCTTGTGGTTATGAGTCCAGAGCTCAGATTAGTCATATTTAGCCATAGACCTTGAGCAGCCTCTATCTTCTCGCTTTTGTAGCTTATGTTTTTTTTTTCCTGAAAAAATATACTGAGAACCAGCGTCCACAGCAGTGGATTTTTGTGTTTTGTATAATCTGGCGATTCACTCCAAAATACAACCTGACTGGACTTTACATGAAACGATTAGCAAGTTTTTATTAATTAACAAAAATGTATCATTTTAAAATGTATTTCCCTTCAACACCTCGCTGTGACAATATTGTATTTATGTCCGAATATTAGGGTCTTTTTTTTCAGGTTAATTGAAATTATGCAAGTGAGTTATAAACTGTGATTAACAGTTTAAATTCAAAAGTGTGATTATTTTAAACATTTATCGTTTGACAGCACAAATTTACAATACAATAAAACATTTTAAAATGTTTTAAAATAAATATATTTTGTAATTAAAAAAAATTTAATTTTAAAACATATATTCCATTCAAACTCGCAGAGTGTTCCTGTGTGACATTTGCGACAAAGATGTCACATCAGTGTCCAAAAACTGGGGTCTTTTTTCAAGTGAATTGTAATCATCCACATTGCAAAAATTCAGTGTTCAAAAACAAGAAAAAAAAAAAAAAAAAAATTAGGGGTATTTTATTTGAACAAAGTAAAATTATCTGCCAATAGAACAAGAAAATTCAGCTTGTCAAGACTTTCCAAAACAGCTAACCTCTATGAACCCAAAAATACCTTAAAATAAGTATATTCTCACTAATAACAAGTGCACTTTTCTTGATAGAAAAAAAATTGAGACCTTTTTGCTCAATATGTTGAAAAATATTCTTAAATTAAGTAAATGCTAGTAGCATTATCTTTACATAATGATATGCGCTCGACATCATGATTTTTTTTTTCATGCTTGAAATAAGAAGTTATTTCTTTGAAAAAGTAGTTTTATACTTGTGAGTGTTGATGACACAGCTTTGCATCTGTTGATATTCTAGTTTCAAGCATGTTTTACTCAATATAGGTCATAAAATCTCAGCAACAAGCTGTAATATCTTACTGAGATCATTTAGGACCAAAACCCTTAAAACAAGTAAAAGACTCTAACATAAAATCTGCTTAGTGAGAAGAATTATCTTATCAGACAGAAAATAAGCAAATATCACCCTTATTTGAGATATTTATACAAACCCCGTTTCCATATGAGTTGGGAAATTGTGTTAGTTGTAAATATAAACGGAATACAATGATTTGCAAATCCTTTTCAACCCATATTCAATTGAATGCACTACAAAGACAAGATATTTGATGTTCAAACTCATAAACTTTATTTTTTTTTTACAAATAATAATTAACTTAGAATTTCATGGCTGCAACACGTGCCAAAGTAGTTGGGAAAGGGCATGTTCACCACTGTGTTACATGGCCTTTCTCAGTAAACGTTTGGGAACTGAGGAGACACATTTTTTAAGCTTTTCAGGTGGAATTCTTTCCCATTCTTGCTTGATGTACACTTAAGTTGTTCAACAGTCCGGGGGTCTCCGTTGTGGTATTTTAGGCTTCATAATGCGCCACACATTTTCAATGGGAGACAGGTCTGGACTACAGGCAGGCCAGTCTAGTACCCGCACTCTTTTACTATGAAGCCACATTGATGTAACGCGTGGCTTGGCATTGTCTTGCTGAAATAAGCAGGGGCGTCCATGGTAACGTTGCTTGGATGGCAACATATGTTGCTCCAAAACCTGTATGTACCTTTCAGCATTAATGGCGCCTTCACAGATGTGTAAGTTACCCATGTCTTTGGTACTAATATACCCCCATACCATCACAGATGCTGGCTTTTCAACTTTGCGCCTATAACAATCCGGATGGTTCTTTTCCTCTTTGGTCCGGAGGACACGACGTCCACAGTTTCCAAAAACAATTTGAAATGTGGACTCGTCTGACCACAGAACACTTTTCCACTTTATATCAGTCCATCATAGATGAGCTCAGGCCCAGCGAAACCGACGGCGTTTCTGGGTGTTGTTGATAAACGGTTTTCGCCTTGCATAGGAGATTTAACTTGCACTTACAGATGTAGCGACCAACTGTAGTTACAGACAGTAGGTTTCTTAAGTGTTCCTGAGCCCATGTGGTGATATCCTTTACACACTGATGTCGCTTGTTGATGCAGTACAGCCTGAGGGATCGAGGGTCACGGGCTTAGCTGCTTACATGCAGTGATTTCTCCAGATTCTCTGAACCCTTTGATGATATTACGGACCGTAGATGGTGAAATCCCTAAATTCCTTGCAATAGCTGGTTGAGAAAGGTTGTTCTTAAACTGTTCAACAATTTGCTCACGCATTTGTTGACAAAGTGGTGACCCTCGCCCCATCCTTGTTTGTGAATGACTGAGCATTTCATGGAATCTACTTTTATACCCAATCATGGCACCCACCTGTTCCCAATTAGCCTGCACACCTGTGGGATGTTCCAAATAAGTGTTTGATGAGCATTCCTCAACTTTATCAGTATTTATTGCCACCTTTCCCAACTTTTTTGTCACGTGTTGCTGGCATCAAATTCTAAAGTTAATGATTATTTGCAAAAAAAAAAATGTTTATCAGTTTGAACACCAAATATGTTGTCTTTGTAGCATATTCAACTGAATATGGGTTGAAAATGATTTGCAAATATTGTATTCCGTTTATATTTACATCTAACACAATTTCCCAACTCATATGGACACAAGGTTTTTACTTAGATTTCAGTTTTTGTAGTGCATCCATCCATTTTCTACGGCTTGTCCCGTTCGGAGCCTCTCTCAGCTGATTCGGGCGGAAGGCGAGGTACACTTTGGACAAGTCGCCACCTCATCACAGGGCCAACACAGATAGGCATGCAAGTGCATAATCAGATGTGATTATATGCGATGAATCAAAATTTGAAAGTGTGACTAACATGATAAAAAAAAACGTATCGCAGACAGCGCTACCTGCTAATAGAAAAATAATAATTTTGAAATATTTTAAAATCAGTATTACTTTTATAAAAAAAATATTTTGACACATATTTACCCTTCAAACTCTCACTGAAATCTTGAAAACAGGCTTAGTACAACTTCTCATGACAGTATGTTGATGATCAAACACACAACGCAATGACTCATTTTGTCGCTGTCACATAAACATGTTTTACTTGGAAAAATACGTTATCCCCCCACCCCTATTACTGTCCCACTGGCGCCATGACATCATCAAGCATCACCTTCCACCATGTTCGTAAGCACTGATGTCACCACCATCTCTACTGGGAGTTGTCAGAAGTGCCAGGGAAGGTCTGGTCCACTTTGACTTATTCCTCCCATTACGGTGGTGAGCAGCCAAATGTAGACACTCTGAATTATAACATAACATATAACATCCAAAGGATGAATACATTTAGAACATTTGCTTTGGTCCTCAGAAGAGCATTTCTACGAAACCACTGATGCCTTCAATGAGTACTTGTACTAAGAAAAGTATGTTTTGATCTTGTTTCTTTGGAAATGTCACCAGAGTTAAGGTAAAAATGTACTGTTAGAAGAGGAAACACTTTTAAGAAAGGGTCGTTTTCTATAATGAACAAGTTAACGCATGTGATAAATCACAAAAAATGTTGCATTAATAATGTATAAACGCAGTGGTTCTTAACCTGGGTTCGATCGAAGCCTAGGGGTTCGGTGAGTCGGCCTCAGGGGTTCGGCGGAGATCAAAACACACCCGACTCATCGTGTAAATACAAACTTCTCCTTATCGGCGTATTACGGATACGGCAACAGCTGACTGATTTGCAGGTGTGTAATTTGTTGCACTGTGTTGGTTTTGTTGTTTGAACAAGGTGATGTTCATGCACGGTTCATTTTATGCACCAGTAAAAAAAAAAACATGGTAGCACTTTAGTATGGGGAACATATTCACCATTAATTAGTTACTTATTAACATGCAAATTAGTAACATATTGGCTCTTAACTAGTCATTATTAAGTACTTATTAATGCTTTATTCGGCATTAAAGGGTTATAACCCTAACCCTCTAGCCCTGAACCTAACCCTAACCAAATAACTCTAAATTAAGTCTTTATTACTTAGAATAAGTTCCCCTAGTGCAGGGGTCGGCAACCCGCGGCTCTAGAGCCGCATGTGGCTCTTTAGCGCCGCCCTAGTGGCTCTCTGGAGCTTTTTCAAAAATGTATGAAAAATGGAAAAAGATGAAGGGAAAAAAATATATTTTTTGTTTTAATATGGTTTCTGTAGGAGGACAAACATGACACAAACCTCCCTAATTGTTATAAAGCACACTGTTTATATTAAACATGCTTCACTGATTCGAGTATTTGGCGAGCGCCATTTTTTCCTACTAATTTTGGTGGTCCTTGAACTCACCGTAGTTTGTTTACATGGAACATTTCTCCGACTTTCTAGGACGTGTTTTATGCCACTTCTTTTTCTGTCTCATTTTGTCCACCAAACTTTTAACATTGTGCGTGAATGCACAAAGGTGAGTTTTGTTGATGTTATTGACTTGTGTGGAGTGCTAATCAGACATATTTGGTCACTGCATGACTGCAAGCTAATTGATGCTAACATGCTATTTAGGCTAGCTATATGTACATATTGCATCATTATGCCTCATTTGTAGGTATATTTGAACTCATTTAGTTTCCTTTAAGTCCTCTTAATTCAATTCATATCTCATGACACACTATCTGTATGTAATATGGCTTTTAATTTTTTGCGGCTCCAGACAGATTTGTTTTTGTATTTTTGGTCCAATATGGCTCTTTCAACATTTTGGGTTGCCGACCCCTGCTCTAGTGTCCCATTAACTCTAAATTAAGTCTTTGTTACTTAGAATATTAGACTTAGACTTCCTTTTTATTGTCATTCAAATTTGAACTTTACAGCACAGATAAGAACGAAATTGTGTTACATAATATGTTCCCCATACTAAAGTGTTACCAAAAACATATAACTTTGTCTTGAATTTGAAAAAAATTTGTTTTTATTTTTCACTAAAGAAGGGTTCGGTGAATGCGCATATGAAACTGGTGGGGTTCGGTACCTCCAACAAGGTTAAGAACCACTGTATAAACGCAAATAAATCACGCTATTTATTTTATCTTTACCTTGACAGCGGATGGTTACTTGAAAGGCGGCGGGAGGTCCATACCAGGGGTAGGGAACCTATGGCTTTAGAGCCAGATGTGGCTCTTTTGATGACTGCATCTGGCTCTCAGATAAATCTTAGCTGACATTACTTAACAGGATAAGTACTGAATAATTCCACTGGTAATCACAGTGTTAAAAATAACGTTCAAAATATAAAACATTCTCATGCATTTTAATCCATCCATCCGTTTTCTACCGCACTTGTTCAAGAAGTCGCATTAACGGTAAGAAGTATTGCATTTATTATTGGTTAGCTTCAGAATAACAATGTTATTAAAAAGAATAAGAGACTTATTATACTCTAAAAATGTTGGTCTTACTTAAAAATGCACGCATTTAGTTGTATTCAGTGTTTAAAAAATATATTATATGGCTCTCACGGAAATACATTTTAAAATATTTGGCTTTCATGGCTCTCTAAGCCAAAAGGGTTCCCGACCCCTGGTCTATATAGTAGGGAAGGGATTCATATGGCCCTGTTCCTGGGTGGATCTTGTGGCGGTGGTGGGGGTAATCATTTTGCAATGCAGTCTGCAGAAAATGACGGAATGCGCCACTCTACATAGCAACTGACGCTGTGGTCGAATTTGGAATTGTCACAAAAAGCATTTTAAAGGGGAACTGCACTTTTATTTTTAATTTTGCATATCGTTCACAAACATCGTGAAAGACATGACGGATGCTTTTTTTTTATACAATCTAAATACTAAATAAAAGTCTGCTTACAGCGGGGCAAATGGGAGCTTCACTATTACGCCCATAAAATCAGATAAATAACTAGAGATGTCCGATAATGGCTTTTTTTCCGATATTCCGATATTGTCCAACTCTTAATTACCGATTCCGATATCAACTGATACCGATATACACAGTCGTGGAATTAACACATTATAATGCTTAATTTTGTTGTGATGCCCCGCTGGATGCATTAAACAATGTAACAAGGTTTTCCAAAATAAATCAACTCCAGTTATGGAAAAAAAATGCCAACATGGCACTGCCATATTTATTATTGAAGTCACAAAATGCATTGTTTTTTTTAACATGCTTCAAAACAGCAGCTTGGAATTTGGGACATGCTCTCCCTGAGAGAGCATGAGGAGGTTGAGGTGGGCGGGGTTGGGGGGGGGTGGTGTTTTGGTAGCGTGGGGTGTATATTGTGGTGTCCCGGAAGAGTTAGTGCTGCAAGGGGTTCTGGGTATTTGTTCTGTTGTGTTTATGTTGTGTTACGGTGCGGATGTTCTCCCGAGATGTGTTTGTCATTCTTGTTTGGTGTGGGTTCACAGTGTGGCGCATATTTGCAACAGTGTTAAAGTTGTTTATACGGCCACCCTCAGTGTGACCTGTATGGCTGTTGACCAAGTATGTGTTGCATTCACTTGAGTGTGTGAAAAGCCGTAGATATAATGTGATTGGGCCGGCACGCAAAGGCAGTGCCTTTAAGGTTTATCGGCGCTCTGTACTTCTCCCTACGTCCGTGTACCGCTCCGTACAGCGACGTTTTAAAAAGTCATAAATTTTACTTTTTGAAACCGATAATTTCCGATATTACATTTTAAAGCATTTATCGGACATCTCTATCAACGAGACTTTCCTAGGTAAATAAAGGTTAAAAAAACAAAAAAACAAAAAACAAATACAAACTGTCACGTTTCGTGTGTCAGGTAAACCGCGACGAATGGGCACCATATGAATCTTCTTCCTACTGTACGGTCGGCGATTAGGTCGATACAAAATTACTTTTAAAAATTGATTTTTGACATTTTTGGAAAATGACGACTTGATTTAGAATAAATAGAATTGGGGTTTCTTATTTTTCAGCCCCCCCAAGTGTTTAGATGACAAGTAGTTTCTTCCTCCAGGCTTTTATTGAAATGGCCGTCCTCTTTCTCTCTTACTCGCCACCTTCCTCATCTGTCATCCTGATTTCTCGTTCCTAATCCTCTTCCCTCTACTCTCTCACTTCTTTTCTTTCATTCTCTCCCCCATCCTTTATTCCCCCCCCCCAGCCCACGTCCTTCCTTCTAACAGACCCACGTGCGTTTTGTCATTAATTGCCTGATTACTCTCCGTCAATGGGGGGGGACTCCAAATCCTCTCGGCCGGCCTTTCAGATTTGGAGAGCGGCTGCTCCCGGTGAGAGAGGAGCACTAGGAAAAGGAGTTTAAGAGCCCATGTGACAAAGCTGTGACCGACTCCCTGGAAGCGGCTTTGGGTGGGCTAAGAGATACAGCGGGAAGTAAGGGGGGATGAATGGTGTGTGTGTGGTCCTTGGATGGGTCCACTCGGAACAACTGGGTTTAAAATCATTAGGTTGTTTTTTTTACTCCATAGTCTTAGTGTTCTCTCCCTCACACACACACACACACACACACACACACTCCCCCCCCCCCCCCCACCCCAGTCATCACTTCCGCCGGTCATTCATCGAAATAGCTCTGGAGTTTGAAGGAAGCCCAAATAAAACTGTTGTCATATCAATTATTGTTCCATCGGTGACGTGGAAGTCCTCTCACAGCAAAGCAGCTTATTGAAGCAGCTTTCAAGTATTCCGAGGTTCCACTTAAGGACCTCCACTCTACTCCCAGAGAGCCGCTGCGGCCGCAAAAGATTGTGGGAAATAACTAGAAAATATTTATTTGTTGCCGATCACTGTGACCTTGCTATGTGATTGAGAACAAAATATGGTGTCCGGTCAGTTTGATTCTACATCATCGGGACAAAAAGTCTTGACTGCCGATGGAACATGTGACCACTTCTTGGTGTTTTTATGACACACTAAAATGATGTCCTTCTGGGGACCAGCGTTCTCTGCAGTGGACATGTGTGTTTTGCATATTAAGGCTTGTTTTTAGAGATGTCCGATAATATATATATTATCCATCCATCCATCTTCTTCCGCTTATCCGAGGTCGGGTCGCGGGGGCAGCAGCCTAAGCAGGGAAGCCCAGACTTCCCTCTCCCCAGCCACTTCGTCCAGCTCCTCCCGGGGTATCCCGGGGCGTTCCCAGGCCAGCCGGGAGAGATAGTCTCCCCAACGTGTCCTGGGTCATTATCCGCCGATAAATGCGTTAAAATGTAATATCGGAAATTATCGGTATCGTTTTTTTTATTATCAGTATCGGTTTTTTTTTGGTTTTTTTGTTTTTTGTTTTTTATTAAATCAACATAAAAAACACAAGATACACTTGCAATTTCTGTTATTAATATTCTGGTTCCTACATTATATATCAATATATATCAATACAGTCTGCATGGGATACAGTCCGTAAGCACACATGATTGTGCTGGTCCACTAATAGTACTAACCTTTAACAGTTAATTTTACTCATTTTCATTAATTACTAGTTTCTATGTAACTGTTTTTATATTGTTTTACTTTCTTTTTTATTCAATAATTTTTTTTTAATTTATTTATCTTATTTTATTAAAACATTTTAAAAGTACCTTATCTTCACCATACCTGGTAGTCCAAATCAGGCATAATAATGTGTTAATTCCACGACTGCATATATCGGTTGATATCGGTATCGGTAATCCGACAATATCGGATATCGGCAAAAAGCCATTATCGGACATCCCTACTTGTTTTACTTACATTTTTAAGGCTATAAAGATGTCCACTGCAGAGGACGATAGTTCTTAGAAGGCTGTAATGAGTAATTATATCACATTATACTGTATATAGTGTGTGAATGTGAGTGGGAATGTTGTCCGTCTATCTGTGTTGGCCCTGTGATGAGGTGGCGACTTGTCCAGGGTGTATCCCGCCTTCCACCCGAATACAGCCGAGATAGGCTCCGGCGACCCCGAAAGGGACAAGCGGTAGAAAATGGATGGATGGATGGATATATGACACATTTTGGGCATCAATTGTCAATAGGTTCTCTATGGAGGGTTGTTTTTTTTTACACTGAATTTATGTAACTGAATTTTTTGTGTTTAAATTTTGTGGACTACATCAAATTATGCTGACACTTTCCTTTAATTTTTTTTCTTTTTTTTTTTTTAGCAAAATGCATGTTTTAAAATTCAGTGTAAAAAAAAAAATTTCAAAGCTGAAAAATTCAGTGTAGAAAAATGTGCTGCTTCAAAAAGCAAGACCCACTTCCGGTAAATAAAGACTGGAGCAATTGATCCTGTCTCCAACCAGCCAATGAGGTGTCAAGTTTGAAATCTCTAACACACGATACTGAAAACTGGGTCTTGCCTTTTGAAGCAGCAAAATTTTCTGCACTGAATTTTTAAATACTGAATTTTTATACAATTGATTTGTATACACTGAATTTTAAAACACTGTATTTGTACACACTGAATTTTTATACACTGAACTTTTATACAATTAATTTGTATACACACACACAGGGCTTGTGCAGCCCTTTGAGACACTTGTGATTTAGGGCTATATTGGTAATGATTGATTGATTGATTGATTGATTGATTGATTGAAATTCAATACGCAGTATAGTGAGGGGTTATTTTTTTTGTATGTCAGTTCTCCTCCATACTAATTCACTTGGGTGTCTTGTTTTCAGCGCTGGTGTGGGAAGGTCGGGTGTCTTCATCACCCTCAGCATCGTCCTGGAGCGAATGCGTTACGAAGGTGTGGTCGATATCTTCCAGACGGTGAAGATGCTCCGGACACAGAGGCCAGCTATGGTCCAAACTGAGGTCAGAGTTCACGCTCACAACATGCCCCAACTCCCCAAAATGAATGCTGCATTATCAGCTTTATTTTACATATTATGTTACATATATTTATTTTATGAATCGTATTTTACTGTACATGTATTTTGTGTTTCCATTTAACTAGTTTTCCCCCAAAATGTTTAATATTTTTAAAGGGGAACATTATCACAATTTTAGAAGGGTTAAAACCATTAAAAATCAGTTCCCAGTGGCTTATTTTATTTTTCGAAGTTTTTTTCAAAATTTTACCCATCACGCAATATCCCTAAAAAAAGATTTAAAGTGCCTGATTTTAACCATCGTTATATACACCCGTCCATTTTCCTGTGACGTCACACAGTGATGCCAACACAAACAAACATGGCGGATAGAACAGCAAATTATAGCGACATTAGCTCGGATTCAGACTTTGATTTCAGCGGCTTAAGCGATTCAACAGATTACGAATGTATTGAAACGGATGGTTGTAGTGTGGAGGCAGGTAGCGAAAACGAAATTGAAGAAGAAACTGAAGCTATTGAGCCATATCGGTTTGAACCGTATGCAAGCGAAACCGACGAAAACGACACGACAGCCAGCGACACGGGAGAAAGCGAGGACGAATTCGGTGATCGCCTTCTAACCAACGATTGGTATGTGTTTGTTTGGCATTAAAGGAAACTAACAACTATGAACTAGGTTTACAGCATATGAAATACATTTGGCAACAACATGCACTTTGAGAGTGCAGACAGCCCATTTCAGGCGCGCTAAGAACATATATTTTTCCACGATTTCAGCACTCAGGTTAACCATACCTAAATAGACACAAAATACTGCATTACACAAGACTATCCAAATGTACTCGAATGATTGAAAAAAATTAATGTTTTTAAGCTAAATTATTGGTAAACACAGTTTATGTATAATAATTTACGTAAAACCGCGAATAATGAAGAACGTTTTCATCAATTAATATATTCTGTAGACATACCCTCATCCGCTCTCTTTTCCTGAAAGCTGATCTGTCCAGTTTTGGAGTTGATGCCAGCATCTGCTTTGAGTGTCGCAGGATATCCACACATTCTTGCCATCTCTGTCCTAGCATAGCTTTCGTCGGTAAAGTGTGCGGAACAAACGACTGACCATTTCGTCGGCTTTCCCCACACCCTCGTATTTTGAACAAATTTCGTCCAATTTCTTGCCACTTTCGCATCTTTGGGCCACTGGTGCAACTTGAATCCGTCCCTGTTCGTGTTGTTACACCCTCCGACAACACACCGACGAAAGTGAGAAAATGGCGGATTGCTTCCCGATGTGACGCTACGTTGTGACATCATCGCTCCGAGAGCGAATAATAGAAAGGCGTTTAATTCGCCAAAATTCACCCATTTAGAGTTCGGAAATCGGTTAAAAAAAAATATGGTCTTTTTGAAGGTGGTTTGAAACAGAACAAGAAATAAGTGCTTAGTGAAGTTGAAGAAGTGTGGATGGAAGCACGATACAGCAGAAAGTCAGCAGATATTACCAGGAAATTAACAAGTACATTATTAGGAGTCGAGAGAAAAAAATAATATAACTACAATTGTCGGCCCATAAGTGTAGGGTGGAGCCATATATCCATGGTGTTGATACCAAGGGTAGTATCGGTATATAACCGATACTAGAGTCATTAAATTCATATTTCTACTGTCACAAAATATTTTTTTTTTGTAATTTTTGTTTTAATGTTTACATACTATGGGAAAATCTAGGGCAAAAACCAAAGGATTACAAACAGTTGTAATTTTAAATTTTGTTTAGTTATTGTGTACTATTGACTTTGTTTTGCTCAAACGAAAGAGATAATAAAAGAATATGTTAACTTTTAGTCAGAAACTAATTCAGCGACACAGCCGTTGGACTCACTATACTGTGCACACGTTTAAAATAGAACTATGAATAAATACATTTGAATACCGTATTTTCCGGACTACAAATCACAGTTTTTTTCATAGTTTGGCCGGGGGTGCGACTTATACTCAGGAGCGACTTATGTGTGAAATTATTAACACATTACCGTAAAATATCAAATAATATTATTTAGCTCATTCACGTAAGAGACTAGACGTATAAGATTTCATGGGATTTAGCGATCAGGAGTGACAGATTGTTTGGTAAACGTATAGCATGTTCTATATGTTATAGTTATTTGAATGACTCTTACCATAATATGTTACGTTAACATACCAGGCACGTTCTCAGTTGGTTATTTATGCCTCATATAACGTACACTTATTCAGCCTGTTGTTCACCATTCTTTATTTATTTTAAATTGCCTTTCAAATGTCTATTCTTGGTGTTGGGTTTTATCAAATACATTTCCCCAAAAAATGCGACTTATACTCCAGTGCGACTTATATATGTTGTTTTCCTTCTTTATTATGCATTTTCGGCCGGTGCGACTTATACTCCGAAGCGACTTATACTCCGAAAAATACGGTATATCCAGCGCCCTGGTATGTAAGCCGCACCCACTAAAATTCAGAAGAACATTTTTTTTCCCCATATATTAGCCGTACACTGCAAAAAGTCAGGGTTCAAAAACAATAAAAAAAATTGGGGTATTTTATTTGAACTTTGAAATTTTCTGCCAATAGAACAAGAAAATGTGGCTTGTCAAGACTTTCCAAAACAAGTAAAATTAGCTAACCTCAATGAACCCAAAAATACCTTAAAATAAGTATATTCTCACTAATAACCGTACTACTATATGAGTACGTATTTTCTATTGTTTCATTGAAAATAAAACAGCAAAGTCCATCCATCCCATCCATTTTCTACCGCTTATTCCCTTTGGGGTCGCGGGGGGCGCTGGAGCCTATCTCAGCTACAATCGGGCGGAAGGCGGGGTACACCCTGGACAAGTCGCCACCTCATCGCAGGGCCAACACAGATAGACAGACAACATTCACACCATTTGGCTGTCATTTGTTTTAATATGAGACACAATTTTTTTTTTCATGCTTGAAATAAGAAATTATTACTTGAAAAAAGTGGTTTTATACTTGTGAGTGTTGATGACACAGCTGTGCAACAGTTGATATTCTAGTTTCAAGCATGTTTTATTCAATGTAGGTCATAAAATCTCCGCAACAAGCTGTAATATCTTACTGAGATCATTTAGGACCAAAACCCTTAAAACAAGTAAAAGACTAACATACAATCTGCTTAGTGAGAAGAATGATCTTATCAGACAGAAAATAAGCAAATATCACCCTTATTTGAGATACTTAATCTTACTTAGATTTCAGTTTTGCAGTGTACCAGACTATAAGCTGCAGATACGGCAGTAAAAGGGCTGATCAAACAAAACAGAAGTCATTAGCTGCGGGAACAAGAGCTCCAATTAGCTAAACAGATTCAATAACTCCACGGTGATATTTTGGTGAATTAAAGAAACTGAATCAAAACAAAAATAATGCCATTGGAAGTTAATAATACTAACAGACACTCGTAAATGTGTTAGCATATTAGCTAATGCTAATGACGCTTGCTTGATTACATTCCGATAGTACATACAAATATGCATGAAAACACTCCTGCAGACATCACACATGGGACGGTTTAGTAAATATGAATAGTTTTAGTTGTATTATAAAATTTACAAAAGTTGCTTTGAGTGAAGAATTGGGAATCCATACGAGTAGAAACACTATGGGTGACTCGGAGACAGAACGGCACTTATACTTCCGGTTAAAGGTACTAAACAGAAATAAATACTGTAGACAGTCAACGGTGAGCGAACTCCTCCAAAAGATGGCGCCGTAGCACAAACAATAACACACCGTTTCGTTGTCTCTGTCAGTGTTGAATACAAAAAGAAGAAAAGTCCATAAATAAGCCGCTGGGTTCAAGGTGTGGGGAAAAAATTAGCGGCTTATAGTCCGGAAAATATGGTATTTGGATAGATTTAATGAAGTTTATACGTGGAAGATAATCCTTTACATTATACTGTACACTTTAGTTACCTGGCCTTAAGAATGCTAAAGACCAGTGGTGTGGTTTCCATGGCGACGCTTCATTAGTTTTTATAGCTTTTAGTACAACTTCCCCGCTAACGAAAAGGATCAGAAAGTGTTTATTTTACGATAACCCGACGACACGACAGTTTTCGTCTGCGTTTCAGACAAACATTCATTAGCACGTCTTCTTCCGTCGCTGCCCGAGTTCGTATTCAACACACCTTTGCTCGCAAACAGATGATTAACGATCGAAATATGCAACATAAAAGAGTTATGGCCTCCGCGGGGCGTCTAATTAAACAATCCTAACACGGCGCCACCTCATACCGCCGCACTCTGAACCAGCGGGGGGGAGGGTTCGCTCTAGAGGCAGTTTGACGGCGTCTCATGAAACGGGAAGTGCGGCCGCTTTTCAAACGGTCCTCGATGCCCTCGCCGCCTTCACACAGGAGCGCGTTCACTTCAAACCGGGGACCGAATTTCCCCCCGACTTTGTCTGAAGGCGGCCCCGATTCGAACTCGCAATTAAACAACCTGTGCTTTAAAAAACGTAAAAAATAAAAAAATGAAAAAAAATACTTTTGTACGGAGCCCCTAAAGGGACATGGGGTAAAAACATTTTTTTAATTTTTTTATTTTATTTTATTAATTTTTTTAAGACATGTATCTTGTGCGCACGAGAAACTTTTCATATAGTTATAAAAAAAAAAAAAAAAAAAATTATTATTTTTTTTATAACTTCTCAATTGCTCCTTAATTGCTCTGTTGATTGCTATTCTGAATGTTGCTGGGCCGGGTTTGTATTTGGAATTGGAATTGTATTATTATGGTATTATTGTGTATTATTTTGTTGGATTGATTAATAGCAAAAGTACGGAGCCCCTAAAGGGACATGGGGGAAATTATTTTTTAAATAATTTTTTTAATTGTTTTTAATTTTTTTTTTAGACATGTATCTTGTGCGCACAAGAAACTTTTCATATAGTTATAAAAAAAATTTTTTTTTTAAATTATAATTTATTTTTTATTTTTATAATTTTATGAAAAGTTTCTCGTGCGTACGAGATACATGTCTAAAAAAATAAAATAAAATAAATAAAATAATAATAATAAAAAAAATTATTTCCCCCATGACCCTTTAGGGGCTCCGTACTTTTGCTATTAATCAATCCAACAAAATAATACACAATAATACCATAATAATACAATTCCAATTCCAAAACCAAACCCGGCCCAGCAACATTCAGAATAGCAATCAACAGAGCAATTGAGGTCACACAAACATGACACAAAACAATCCAAAAATAGTGAAACAAAAATGAATAATATCAACAACAGTATCAATATTAATAAGAATTCCATCATAGCAGTGATTAGAAATCCGTCATTGACATTATTATTATTCAATTATAATTATTTAATTATGATTATTATTATATTATTATTATCACAGCCATTTATATAAAAAAATAAAAACATTTAAAAAATGAAAAATAGTGTGACAGTGGCTTACACTTAAAAAGTTAAAAAAAATAAAGTTCCAATGATAGTCACACACACACTGGTTGTGGTGAAATTACCCTCTGCATTTGACCCATGCCCTTGTTCCACCCCCTGGGAGGTGAGGGGAGCAGTGAGCAGCAGCGGTGGCTGCGCTCAGGAATCATTTTTGGTGATTTAACCCCCAATTCCAACCCTTGATGCTGAGTGCCAAGCAGGGAAGTAATGGGTCCCATTTTTATAGTCTTTGGTATGACTCGGCCGGGGTTTGAACTCACGACCTTCCAGTCTCAGGGCAGACACTCTAACCACATAACCACTGAGCACCACTTGCCTCGCATCTCATAAGCTTGACAACACATTGTGACCAATATTTTCCACAAAGATAAAATAAGTCCTATTTTAGGTTAATTTAATAGTTAAAACAAATGTAAATAATGGAGCCCATATTCCAATATATGACTCATTATTATCGAATCTAAATGCAGTTTTTTTTCTACTTGACATTTTTTATATATATTTTCGGAAACACTTTAGTATGGGGAACATATTCTAAGTAACAACGACTTAATTTAGAGTTATTTGGACACTAGGGGAACATATAAGGGTTAGAGTTAGGGTTACTAATAAGCAATAATTCTGAGGTTATTGAGGGAAGACTCTTAGTTAATGGCTTACTGGTTGTATAATAAGGCCGTGCAGAATAAGGTATTAATTAGTACTTAATAATGACTAATTAAGAGCCAATATGTTACTAATTTGCATGTTAATAAGCAACTAATTAATGGTGAATATGTGTTCCCCATACTAAAGTGGTACCCTATGCAGAATAAGGCATTACTAAGTACTTAATAATGACTAATTAAGAGCCAATATGTTACTAATTTGCATGTTAATAAGCAACTAGTTAATGGTGAATATGTTCCCCATACTAAAGTGTTACCCCATGCAGAATAAGGCATTAATAAGTACTTAATAATGACTAATTAAGAGCCAATATGTTACTAATTTTCATGTTAATAAGCAACTAATTAATGGTGAATATGTTCCCTATACTAAAGTGTTACCCCATGCAGAATAAGGCATTAATAAGTACTTAATAATGACTAATTAAGAGTCAATATGTTACTAATTTGCATGTTAATAAGCAACTAATTAATGGTGGATGGATGTTCCCCATACTAAAGTGTTACTCTATGCAGAATAAGGCATTAATAAGTACTTAATAATGACTAATTAAGAGCCAATATGTTACTAATGTGCATGTTAATAAGCAACTCATTAATGGTGAATATGTTCCCCATACTAAAGTGTTACCCCATGCAGAATAAGGCTTTAATAAGTACTTAATAATGACTAAGAGCCAATATGTTACTAATTTGCATGTTAATAAGAAACTAATTAATGGTGAATATGTTCCCCATACTAAAGTGTTACCCCATGCAGAATAAGGCTTTAATAAGTACTTAGTGACAAATTAAGAGCCAATATGTTGCTAATTTGCATGTTAATGAGCAACTAATTAATGGTGAGTATGTTCCCCATATTAAAGTGTTACCCCATGCAGAATAAGGTATTAATAAGTACTTAATAATGACTAATTAAGAGCCAATATGTTACTAATTTGCATGTTAATAAGCAACTAATTAATGGTGAATATGTTCCCCATACTAAAGTGTTACCACATGAAGAATAACGCATTAACAAGTACTTAATAATGACTAATTACGAGCCAATATCATACTTGCCAACCCTCCCGGATTTTCCGGGAGACTCCCGAAATTCAGCGCCTCTCCCAAAAACCTCCCGGGACAAATTTTCTCCCGAAAATCTCCCGAAATTCAGGCGGACCTGAGTGACGTGTCGACAGCCTGTTTTCACGTCCGCTTTCCCACAATATAACAGCGTGCCTGCCCAATCACGTTATAACTATAGAATGATGGAGGGCGAGTTCTTGGTTTCTTATGTGGGTTTATTGTTAGGCAGTTTCATTAACGTCCTCCCAGCGCGGTAACAACACACAACAACAGCAGTCACGTTTTCGTCTACCGTAAAGCAGTTCGTCTGCCGTAAACAGCAACGTTGTGACACTCTTAAACAGGACAATACTGCCATCTACTGATCATGCATATGTGACAATAACATCTACGGCTTTTAGATAGTGCAGTGCACAACTGCGCACACAACAAGGAGACGAAGCAGAATGCATCATCAGAGAGGGTGTTCAGCATGGTTAGAAAAATAGTGACAGAGAATAGAACAAGGATGGACAATTCAACCCTTAACTCAACAATGAGTAGATGAGTGTTATGTGTGTGTATACGTGTAAATAAATGAACACTGAAATTCAAGTATTTCTCTTATATATATATATATATATATATATATATATATATATATATATATATATATATATATATCGCTAGAATTCACTGAAAGTCAAGTATATCTTACATATATATATATATATATATATATATATATATATATATATATATATATATATGAAATACTTGACTTGGTGAATTCTAGCTGTAAATATACTCCTCCCCTCTTAACCACGCCCCATGACCACGCCCCCCCCCCCCCCCCTTCCCCCCACCTCCCGAAATCGGAGGTCTCAAGGTTGGCAAGTATGCAATACGTTACTAATTTGCATGTCTATAAGCAACTCATTAATGATGAATACGTTCCCCATACTAAAGTGTTACCCCATGCAGAATAAGGCATTAATAAGTACTTAATAATGACTAATTGGGAGCCAATATGTTACTAATTTGCATGTTAATAAACAACTCATTAATGGTAAATATGTTCTCCATACTAAAGTGTTTGCATATTTGATGTTTCTGCAATATTTCTGATAAAATGTGTCGTTTCTCCCCCCGACAGGACGAGTACCAGTTCTGCTATCACGCCGCTCTGGAGTACTTAGGAAGCTTTGATCACTATGCAACGTAAAAAGCCATCCCGCCCCACCGCCGCCGCCCCCCCACACCCCACACCCCGGCCCCCATGAGTCCCGTCACCCCCCTGACCCAACAGTCTCCTGAGCCATAGAAACTTGAATTTTGAAGCAACAACCGCTCAGTCGGACGCGTCACACCAAGATACCGTTGTAGATCTTTTAAAACCCGCCCGATATTCCCGTCTTGAGAAGAATCCGACCCGGAAGCTAAGGCTCGAGCTGTGTGGCGGGGAGGGGCTATCCAAGCGTCGGACCGCTTACCTTACCTCAAGTAAACATCCACGACGAACGAGACGGACTTCACCAGTAGGGGGTTGTTTCCGACACATTCTGTGTGACGTTCGGAGAGACGACCGACGCGGTGGAGGCGTGGACGTACGCTCCTACTCAAAAGAAGAGGACGACTGATGTCACGTATCTTCAAGATGGCTTCTCCTGTCAACCAGAACAGAAAATAAGGTTGGTGGACGGTGACCATGTCCGACATTTTTTTGTGTGTGTGTGTGTTTTTTTCGTTTAACCACGTTTGCGGTTGGGAAGCGGGACGAAGACGCGCCACAAAGCCTTCCTTGGTGTACAGTAGTGACCAACGCTCTCGGTGAACATTTCCCATTTCCTGTCCAAGGCTGAACATGCTGCTTCTCTCGCCTGTGCTGTAGCTCTCTCATCTCAGAACTCAGCCTTTCCCTGACTTCACTTTTTAGATGCGCTCTATCCTCATTTTGTCCCATTTAAAAAGGGGGGGAGAAAACGGGAAAAAAAACACAAAAAACCAAGCTTTAGTTCGGGCTCTCCGTGTTGTTGATGACGTCTGCGGAGCGTGTTGGCTGGTGATGCTGGGAGGAGGATCATTTTGCACATCCCGGAGATAAAGAAGTGAAACCACACGGACACGGGTCTTTCCTGAATGTTCTCTACTCCTTAAAAAGCTGCCTTTTTGGTCGATTCGGAGCGGACTGGAGAGTTTTAAAAAAGTTTTCGTGCGGACGAGTGGAAAAACATATAAGCAGAGGTGGGTAGTAACATTTAACATTTACGCCAATAAATGTACTTTTTGGATGAACTGTAGTAATTTTATCCAATCCAATCCACTTTATTTGTATAGCACATTTAAACGACAAAAATGTTTCCAAAGTGCTGCACAACAATATTAAAAACAATATTCAAATATTATCCTTAGCTCCACCAATGACTGAGTAAAAACAAAAAATAAATATGATTAAAAAAGATTTCAAAAGGTAAAACCAATTAAAACAACTCACGTAGTGTTAAAAGCCAAAGAATAAAAGTGGGACCTAAAACACTCCACTGTGGGAGCAGTTGGAACATGGAGAGGCAGAGTGTTCCAGAGAATCCCCTGGTTTTTAGTCTGGTCTTGGGCACCACGAGCTGGAGCTGGCTCTCGGACCTAAGAGCGCGTGCAGGAGTGTACATTTGGATGAGGTCCGAGATATACAGAGGTGCCAGTCCATGTAAAGCTTTAAAAACAAACAGCAAGGTTTTAAAATCAATTCTAAAATGAACAGGGAGCCAGTGCAAAGTCTCAAGAATCGATTGTAGAAAACGGTTCATTCATTTAGAATCAAGATCAATTCGAATCACAATTCAGACTTGTATCGATTTTTTTTCTTCTTCTTTTGGTTCTAGAAAACTTAATTGATTACTGTTAATATCTAGATTAATTAAAATCACATTTTCGGACTTGTATGGATTATTTATTTATTTTTCTATTGATTCCGAGAAAACTTTTCATTGATTTAGATTTGAGATGAATTAGAATCACAATTCGGACTTGTATGGATTATTTTTTTTCTATTGATTCTAGAAAACTTTTAATTAATTTAAAATTGAGATGAATTACAATCACAATTCGGACTTGAGTCGTTTTTGTTGTTCTTTTTTTAATAATGAAAAAAAACAACAACTGTTAATTTAGTATCTAGATGAATTAAAATCACATTTTCGGACTTGTATGGATTAATTCTTTATTTTTCTATTGATTCCGAGAAAACTTTTCATTGATTTAGAATTGAGATGAATTAGAATCACAATTCGGACTTTTATTGATAATTTTTTTTCTATTGATTCTAGAAACGTTTAATTGATTTAGAATTGAGATTAATTGCAATCGCAATTTTGACTTTTGTCCTTATTTTTCTAGAAAACGGTTTTCTAGATTTAAGATGTATCACAATTCGGACTTTTATATAAAAAAAAAATAATAATTAAATTGATTCTATAAAACCATTTCTTAGAATCCAGATTAATTAGAATTGCAATTCTGACTTGTATCAATTATTTTTATTTTTTATTTTATTGATTGTAGAAAACTGTTCATTGATTTAAAATCAAGATCAATTAGAATCACAATTCAGACTTGTATCGATTTTTCTTCTTCTATTGATTCTAGAAACGTTTAATTGATTTAGAATTGAGATTAATTACAATCGCAATTTGGACTTTTATCCTTTTTTTTCTCTAGAAAACAGTTTTCTAGAATCGAGATGTATTAGAATCACAATTCGGACTTTTATAAAAAAAAAAAAATTTAAATCGATTCTAGAAAACCATTTCTTAGAATCCAGATTAATTAGAATTGCAATTCTGACTTGTATCGATTATTTTTTTTACTTTATTGATTGTAGAAAACTGTTCATTGATTTAGAATTGAGATGAATCACAATCACAATTCAAACTTGAGTCATTTTTGTTGTTCTTTTTTCAATAATAAAAAAACAACTGTTCATTTAGTATCTAGATGAATTAAAATCACATTTTCGGACTTGTATGGATTATTTATTTATTTTTCTATTGATTCCGAGAAGACTTTTCATTGATTTAGAATTGACATAAATTAAAATCACAATTCGGACTTTTATCGATTATTTTTTTTGTATTGATTTAGAAACGTTTAATTGATTTAGAATTGAGATTAATTACAATCGCAATTTGGACTTTTTTCTAGAAAACGGTTTTCTAGAATCGAGATGTATTAGAATCACAATTCGGACTTTTACAAAAAAAAAAAAAAAAAAAAAATTGATTCTAGAAAACCATTTCTTAGAATCCAGATTAATTAGAATTGCAATTCTGACTTGTATTGATTATTTTTATTTTTTATTTTATTGATTGTAGAAAACTGTTCATTGATTTAGAATCAAGATCAATTAGAATCACAATTCAGACTTGTATCGATTTTTTTTCTTTTATTGATTCTAGAAACGTTTAATTGATTTAGAATTGAGATTAATTACAATTGCAATTTGGACTTTTATCCTTTTTTTTCTAGAAAACGGTTTTCTAGAATCGAGATGTATTAGAATCACAATTCGGATTTTATAAAAAATAAAAAATAAAGATTCTAGAAAACCATTTCTTAGAATCCAGATTAATTAGAATTGCCACTCTGACTTGTATCGATAATTTTTTTTATTTTATTGATTGTAGAAAACTGTTCATTGATTTAGAATCAAGATCAATCAGAATCACAATTCAGACTTGTATCGATTTTTTTTTCTTCTATTGATTCTAGAAAACTTAATTGATTCAGAATTGAGATGAATCACAATCACAATTCGAACTTGAGTCATTTTTGTTGTTCTTTTTTCAATAATGAAAAAAACAACTGTTAATTTAGTATCTAGATTAATTAAAATCACATTTTCGGACTTGTATGGATTATTTATGTATTTTTCTATTGATTCCGAGAAAACTTTTCCTTAATTTAGAAATGACATAAATTAGAATCACAATTCGGACTTTTATCGATAATTTTTTTTGTATTGATTTAGAAACGTTTAATTGATTTAGAATTGAGATTAATTACAATCGCAATTTGGACTTTTGTCCTTTTTTTTTCGTAGAAAACGCTTTTCTAGAATCGAGATGTATTAGAATCACAATTCGGACTTTTATTTTAAAAAAATTTAAAAATTGAATCGATTCTAGAAAATCTTTTCTCAGAATCCAGATGAATTAGAATTGCAATTCTGACTTGTATCGATTATTTTATGTTTTTATTTTATTGATTGTAGAAAACTGTTCGTTGATTTAGAATCAAGATCAATTAGAATCACAATTCAGACTTGTATCGATTTTTTTTTCTATTGATTCTAGAAAACTTAATTTAGAATTGAGATGAATTACAATCACAATTCGAACTTGAGTCGTTTTTGTCGTTCTTTTTTTTAATAATAAAAAAAACAACAACTGTTAATTTAGTATCTAGATTAATTAAAATCACATTTTCGGACTTGTATGGATTATTTATTTATTTTTCTATTGATTCCGAGAAAACTTTTCATTGATTTAGAATTTACATAAATTAGAATCACAATTCGGACTTTTATCGATTATTTTTTTTTCTATTGATTCTAGAAACGTTTAATTGATTTAGAATTGAGATGAATTACAATTCGCAATTGGGACTTTTATCTTTTTTTTTTTAATATCGATTCTAGAAAGCTATTTTCTAGAATCAAGATGAATTAGAATCACAATTTTTTAAAATTAAAACAAATCTGTAATTTTAGAATCTAAATTAATTAAAATCACAATTCGGACTTGCATCGATTATTTATTTAGTTTTTTATTGATTCTAGAAAAGTTGTCATTGATTTAGAATGGCACTTGGGATGTGAATCGATTAATTTCAACAGCCCGAATAACGATGCCACCAAGTCCCCCCTTTTGGAGCTCCTGATTGGACAAAAGTCACATGGCAGCTGGTGAATGTGTTTGTCAACTGATTTTTGGAACACACCCAGAGGAGGAAGCTTGTGCAAATATCCGTGTTCGTGTGGAAAATAGACCCGCCCTAAAAAAAAAATAATAATAATTTTAAAAAAAACACCTGCAGGTTGCATTTGCCGCACAAATGTAAAAGAAGATCAAAATCAGCGGCTTTTATAGTTTGGAGTCATCCAGGCTTTGGTACGTGTTTTTTTTTTGGTTTGTTTTTTTGGATTGTGTGAAAGTTTCTGATATGCGCACAAAAAAAAGAAGAAAAACAAGCCGAGATGGACGGGAACTGTGTGTGTGTCATCTTTTTTTCTATATTTCCAAAAACGCCTTATTGTTACTGTAACATGATGAAGACATTAATGTTGTATTATGATGAATTATTTTGCTTTTCATGGTTTCTTTTTGGAACAGAGATGTTGTATGGCTTTTTTTTTTTTAAATTTTTTTAACAACAGCAAGAAGAGAAGTGCTTATTTGTTCACATCATGTTTAAATACATTCTATTTTTTCACCGTAGAGCTCCGTATAACACGTGTGTGTGTGAGTGTGTGTATGTACACACACACACACACATTCACAGATATTTAACTATAAAAATATATCCAGACTTAGTTTCAATATTTTCTCATTTTATTCCCGGCCCTTTGCTTATGTTTAAAGATATAATAGTTTCTTTTTTTTCTTTTTTTTTCTCATTTTAGCATTTTATATTTGTAACACTTTAGTCTGGCCCGCTCTGCTCCTCATCCTGGTTCCGATGAGGACTTTTTAAAAACTAACTTTGTAGACATGAGTATTGGTTTTATTAGTAGCAGCCTAGCAGTGACCGGTCCGCAGATGATCTAACAACTCAAAAATGATATTATATTTTTGTCGTTACCTGTATCGGCCCGATTTGACATGCTATACTTTGTATGATCATGTACAGACTGTATAACCCCTTTTTTTTAAAAAGAAAATCTATATGTACTTTTTTTTTTTTTACACTTGTATTACTTTCCAACATACTGTGGTAATTCATTTTTTTTGTCAGAAATACACAACAATCGACATGTAAATAAACAAATATATAGATTATATGTATTTGTAAATCATTTCACCCTGAAGAGCTCAAACGGTACAAAGATTTACACATCGTCAACTTGTTCTTCTGGAAAGAACATGTACAGTAGGGAAGGGATTCGTACGACCCCATTCCTGAGGTCTTGCGTGAGAGGAAGAGAGTCTGCTGAAAACGATGGAAAGCGCCACTCTACGTAGCAACTGACGCTGTGGTCAAAGTTGGAATTGCCACAAAACACATTTTAAGATATTCAACACTCTACTGCCGTCTGGCGGCTAAAGTGGAGAGTACACCCCCCCCCCCCCCCCATGCCCCAATTCGTCACGTTTCATGTGTCTGGTAAACCGCGGCGAATGGAGCCGTACGAATCCTCTCCCTACTGTAAAAATACTGCTACTTTTTGCCTTTTTTTTGGTATTTTTTTGTTCCCCCTTTGCAGAAAGACAAAAGTTTTCATTCATGAGGTCATAAAAATGAATCCCCTCGCTAATGGATGCAAACGACGACGCCACAGGAATGGCGTGAAACAAGACTCGGGGGGGGGGGGGGGACAGAGACAACCGAAAACATTTGGGAATAAGTTGGACATGTTTCATGGAGAAAGACAAGAATCCTCTTTGGAGGCTTTGTGGGAGCGCCGATTGCCAAAACGGAGTCTTTGGGAAAGCTCGGACTTTTCCGACTCGGCGCCGACGCCTGCCGCCTGTCGTTGGAAAGCGTGGCGGAGTAGGCAGAGAAAACCACTAACAAGGATGTGTAGAGACTTCATAACGACCGAATGAACACAAAACGAGCTTTCATTTGTTTGAGGGCTGTCACTTTCAAACTGTTACATCCAACTGGTTGCTTTAAAGCCACTGTGTATGTAGATATGTTGACTTTGTATTAAAGAAATGTTGTCTGAAAAAAAGCTGCCAATTGTCACTTTTTTTTTTTTTTTTTTTTTTTTTTTTTTTTTTTTTTTTGAGTCCAGCAGATGGAAGATGACCTTATGAAACAGCAACGGTGTCAATACAGGTAGTGAGTGTGCCTTTAATTACCGGTAGGTATGCGTTTGTAACAGACGCCATCGAGTGTGGCCGTGCGATAGTACGTTGGTTAAACTCGTTTTCATTGAGGGCCATATTGTAGTTATCGCTGCCATCAGAGGGCCGGTTGTGACAGCAATAATTGTCAGGTTCAAATACTGATGACATCTGGTAATCAGACCAGAAGCAAGGAATCATGCAGAGACAGAGTTCAATTTAGCTCATGTGGAGAATGCATGGAGCTGCACACTTAGTCACAGACTCGCCCTACGCTCTAAGGTTCAGCTCTTGCGTCCCTCTATTTATTCAGGAGTTCTACAGTCAACAACATTAAAGCCGCCTCTAAAAGGAGTGGTCACATATATTATGCAAAGCAGGTCCAGGACGCACAATACGTGACAGAATGTGCTGGGGGCCTTGTGATTTCGCCTTGTCCCCGCTTCATCTTATCTTTGTTGAGGTCCTTGAAGTCTCTGCTTCGTCTGCGTGCTGTCATCTTACCTTCATTGAGGTCGTTGAAGTCCTTGGCTGTTAGCGGGCTAAAACAAAGATAACATCTGTGGCTGAGGCCACCCCTCAGACAAGAAGTTTAGTTCTTGCATAGATTAGAAAAGTCTAACTTGAGCACAATAGCTAAAAGCTAAAGCAACGGACTTTAAGCATACTAAAGTTAGTGTGATAATATATACATAATTATTCTAACAATAATATATGTATTTCCCTATACATTTGATTATTATATATATATTTTCCTCACACTGTTTAACCCTTGTGTGGTGTTCGGGTCTGTGGGACCCGTTTTCATTTTTTTTATTAAAAGAAAAATTATACAATTCATTAATTTTTCGAACTGAGACTCACTGACTTTGGCTCATTTTCAGTGAAGAACATATATCAGAATACATATTTAATGACCACACACCATACACCCCCCCTACACATTTCTATTACATATAAGATGTCCGGGTAAGTGTGGAAATTGATGTTCTGTTTACCACACGCACCCACACACACACACACGCACACACACAGCAGCCCTAGACAGGAGGAGGACAGAGTGTAGGTACACAGAACATCAGAGGGTCAAATGTGCGAGAAAATGAGAGCAGACAGTGTTGACAAACAATGTTGCAACCTTGTGTGGGAACCGCAGGTGCACCATCAAACACTTTTAAGTTAAAATACTGAACAGATGTTTACCTTATCCCAACAAACGTCTGTTCAGTATTTTAACATAAATGTGTTTGATTGTGAGGCATTAAAAGCCATAAAATGCAAAGGGTCCATCAGACCCACAAACGCTTGTTGAGTAACAACAATATGAACATTACACAAGGGTTAAAAAATCTGTAGCGTTTACTATTAAAAAAAAAATGGTAACTCAGTCACTAGAATTTTACTGTTAAATATTCAGTGTTTTTTTTGTTTTGTTATATTAT
This sequence comes from Nerophis lumbriciformis, assembly GCF_033978685.3. Classification (NCBI taxonomy): domain Eukaryota; kingdom Metazoa; phylum Chordata; class Actinopteri; order Syngnathiformes; family Syngnathidae; genus Nerophis; species Nerophis lumbriciformis. The sequence goes on along the minus strand of NC_084561.2, from coordinate 15,745,619 downwards.
TACGGTAAATAGGGGAAAAAAATAGTACCATTTTTTTTGTGTGTTTTTTTTTTTTACGGGAAAAATGGCAGCTTAGTCGCCAGAAATTTACTATAAAATGTATGGTATTTAGTGTAAATGAAAAAAAAAAGTACCACTGTTTTGTTTTGTTTTTTGTTTTGTTTTTAATTCGGCATGTCAGTTTTTTACAGTAAAAAAATGTGATACCGTTTTTCTAATAAAATAAAATAAAATGTATTATTATTATTATTATTATTTATTATTATTGTTATTTACAGTATTACACAGTAGATCAAAAACCGTAGATTTTACGGCTCAGCTCAGTCAACAGAACTTTTGCGTTAAAAAAAACAGTGGTGTGTTTTTTTTCAATTTACAGTAAGATGCCGTAAAAACTACCGTAAATGCCATCCATCCATTTTCTACCGCTTATTCCCTTTGGGGTCGCGGGGGGCGCTGCAGCCTATCTCAGCTACAATCGGGCGGAAGGCGGGGTACACCCTGGACAAGTCGCCAGCTACCGTAAATGTTACCGTGAAATGTATTGTCATTTTTACAGTGTAAAAGATGAACAATTGTCAACTATTTTCTTCTATGACTCCCTAATAAGAAGAACAACATTTCACACCCTCTCCACCACGACAATAAATAGTATAATTTGTTATAAGTACACCTCTGCATTACTTTGTATCCTTATTAACATCTTAAGGAAACAAAAAAAACGAAAAACTGTAGATCAACTTATTAACATAGCTTTTTTAACTTTATTTACATATTGTTTTAGTCTGAAACAGAAAATATTTAAAGTGCATCAATTTGTCTAAAATTGAAAAAAAAAAAAAAAAAAAAAAATCAACCTTTACTTCAACTGGGACAAGTATTTTGGCCGAGTTTCTTATGAAAAATGAAGCAAACTCAATAAATAATAATACATTACAATTGATCAGCAGTTTAACACAAAACTAAAACTAATAGAACAATTTATGCTGATTAAAAAAAATAAAAAATCAGAATGAGGAAGTCAGCATTAATGGCTACAACGAGTACGTTTTGTCGGCCACAGCTTTTCGAAGTGGTGTTTGAAGCATGATACTGATAAAGCATGTCCACTTACATGAAGGCCTGTATTCCTTTCATACTGTACTGTACTGTAAGTGCCTTTTAATTCACCTATCTGTGCTCGAGCACATGCATGTAACATTACTGACACCCAGTGGCCAGCATATTGTACTGCATGTCATCTGTTTGTCTGGAAAATAAAAAATGTCATAGATTGGACTGATCGTCGTCGATGGGCAAAATCTAGCGAATCAGACTGGACCATGAAAACCGAAGACAGCGCTACGGAGTGGCTCCGATTCACGCTCGCCTGTTGGGGGACGCGAGCTCCGCCACGGACATCGGTGCTCAAAAAGCAGAGAAATAAAAGGTAAGCGGATGGTATTGTATTTTACGTCCTCTTCTACTGATCTTTTATTGCTGGAATTGTGATTGAGAAAATTACGAAAGAACATCGATAGATAGGCACCTTTTTTTTGGCTGTAAGAGATATTCACATTTCCAGCAGCTTTGCAACAGTTGATATTCTAGTTTCAAGCATGTTTTACTCAATATAGGTCATCAAATCTCAGCAACAAGCTGTAAATATCTTACTGAGATCATTTAGGACCAAAACCCTTAAAACAAGTAAAACACTCTAACATAAAATCTGCTTAGTGAGAAGAATTATCTTATCAGACAGAAAATAAGCAAATATCACCCCTATTTGAGATATTTAATCTTACTTAGATTTCAGTTTTTGCAGTGTATGCGGGGTAATGGGCTCCAGTTGTGTAGACAACGTCACACCAGGAGGGGGCGACATGTCGAGTTTGGCGATAGAATGGCGGAGTTCTAAGTACAGTTAATTATTTAGCCATAACTCAAAATGACGGCAATAATCATGCCGTTTAATCAGCATCTTGAAATGACACACCTGTGAGGTGGGATGGATTCTCTTGGCAAAGAAAAAATGCTCACTAACACAGATTTGTGAACAATATTTGAGAGGAATAGATATTTTGTGTTCATAGTAAAAGTTTGACATCTTTTAGTTCAATTCATGGAAAATGTGAGCAAAAACAAAAGTGTGTTTGTATATTTTTGTTTAGTATAAATGGGCTGTCAGAAATGTATATGTAATTAAACTGATGCATTTTGATAGAGATGTCCGATAATATTTGCCGATATTATCAGCCGATAAATGCTTTAAAATGTAATATTGGAAATTATCGGTATCGGTTTCAAAAAGTAAAATGTATGACTCTCACACTATTATGTTAGATCCACTATGGACTGGACTCTCGCAATATTATGCTAGATCCACTATGGACTGGACTCTCGCAATATTATGCTAGATCCACTAAGGACTGGACTCTCGCAATATTATGCTAGATCCATTATGGACTGGACTCTCCCACTATTATGTTAGATCCACTATGGACTGGACTCTCACTATAATGCTAGATCCACTATGGACTGGACTCTCACAATATTATGCTAGATCCACTATGGACCGGACTCTCCCACTATTATGTTAGATCCACTATGGACTGGACTCTCACAATATTATGCTAGATCCACTATGGACCGGACTCTCACAATATTATGCTAGATCAACTATGGACCGGACTCTCCGACTATTATGTTAGATCCACTATGGACTGGACTCTCACAATATTATGCTAGATCCACTATGGACCGGACTCTCACAATATTATGCTAGATCCACTATGGACCGGACTCTCCCACTATTATGTTAGATCCACTATGGACTGGACTCTCACAATATTATGCTAGATCCACTATGGACCGGACTCTCACAATATTATGCTAGATCCACTATGGACCGGACTCTCACAATATTATGCTAGATCCACTATGGACCGGACTCTCCCACTATTATGTTAGATCCACTATGGACTGGACTCTCACAATATTATGCTGGATCCACTATGGACCGGACTCTCACAATATTATGCTAGATCCACTATGGACCGGACTCTCCCACTATTATGTTAGATCCACTATGGACCGGACTCTCACAATATTATGTTAGATCCACTATGGACCGGACTCTCACAATATTATATGCTAGATCCACTATGGACTGGACTCTCACTATTATGTTAGATCCACTATGGACTGGACTCTCACTATTATGTTAGATCCACTATGGACTGGACTCTCACAATATTATGCTAGATCAACTATGAACTGGACTCTCCCACTATTATGTTAGATCCACTATGGACTGGACTATCACTATTATGCTTGATCCACTATGGACCGGACTCTCACAATACTATGATGGATCCACTATGGACCGGACTCTCACAATATTATGCTAGATCCACTATGGACTGGACTCTCACAATATTATGTTAGATCCACTATGGACTGGACTCTCACACTATTATGTTAGATCCACTATGGACTGGACTCTCACACTATTATGTTAGGTCCACTATGGACCGGACTCTCATAATATTATGCTAGATCCACTATGGACTGGACTCTCCCACTATTATGTTAGATCCACTATGGACTGGACTCTCACAATATTATGCTAGATCCACTATGGACTGGACTCTCCCACTATTATGCTAGATCCACTATGTACTTGAGTCTCGCACTATTATGTTAGATCCACTATGGACTGGACTCTCACAATATTATGCTAGATCCACTATGGACCGGACCCTCACACTATTGTGTTAGATCCACTATGGACTGGACTCTCACACTATTATGTTAGATCCACTATGGACTGGACTCTCACACTATTATGTTAGATCCACTATGGACTGGACTCTCCCACTATTATGTTAGATCCACTATGGACTGGACTCTCACAATATTATGCTAGATCCACTATGGACCGGACTCTCACAATATGTTAGATCCACTGTGGACCGGACTCTCACACTATTATGCTAGATCCACTATGGACTGGACTCTCACACTATTATGTTAGATCCACTATGGACTGGACTCTCACACTAATATGTTAGCTCCACTATGGACTGGACTCTCACAATATTATGTTAGATCCACTGTGGACCGGACTCTCACACTATTATGCTAGATCCACTATGGACTGGACTCTCACACTATTATGTTAGATCCACTATGGACTGGACTCTCACACTAATATGTTAGCTCCACTATGGACTGGACTCTCACAATATTATGTTAGATCCACTATGGACCGGACTCTCACAATATTATGTTAGATCCACTATGGATTGGACTCTCACACTATTATGTTAGATCCACTATGGACTGGACTCTCACAATATTATGTTAGATCCACTATGGACTGGACTCTCACACTATTATGTTGGATCCACTATGGACTGGACTCTCACAATATTATGCTAGATCCACTATGGACCGGACTCTCACACTATTATGTTAGATCCACTATGGACTGGACTCTCACAATATTATGTTAGATCCACTATGGACTAGACTCACAATATTATGCTAGATCCACCATGGGCCGGACTCTCACACTATTATGCTAGATCCACTATGGACTGGACTCTCACACTATTATGTTAGATCCACTATGGACTGGACTCTCACACTATTATGTTAGATCCACTATGGACTGGACTCTCACACTATTATGTTGGATCCACTATGGACTGGACTCTCACAATATTATGCTAGATCCACTATGGACTAGACTCACAATATTATGCTAGATCCACCATGGGCCGGACTCTCACACTATTATGCTAGATCCACTATGGACTGGACTCTCCCACTATTATGTTAGATCCACTATGGACTGGACTCTCACACTATTATGTTAGATCCACTATGGACTGGACTCTCCCACTATTATGTTGGATCCACTATGGACTGGACTCTCACAATATTATGCTAGATCCACTATGGACCGGACTCTCCCACTATTATGTTAGATCCACTATGGACTGGACTCTCACAATATTATGCTAGATCCACTATGGACCGGACTCTCACAATATTATGCTAGATCAACTATGGACCGGACTCTCCGACTATTATGTTAGATCCACTATGGACTGGACTCTCACAATATTATGCTAGATCCACTATGGACCGGACTCTCACAATATTATGCTAGATCCACTATGGACCGGACTCTCACAATATTATGCTAGATCCACTATGGACCGGACTCTCCCACTATTATGTTAGATCCACTATGGACTGGACTCTCACAATATTATGCTGGATCCACTATGGACCGGACTCTCACAATATTATGCTAGATCCACTATGGACCGGACTCTCCCACTATTATGTTAGATCCACTATGGACCGGACTCTCACAATATTATGTTAGATCCACTATGGACCGGACTCTCACAATATTATATGCTAGATCCACTATGGACTGGACTCTCACTATTATGTTAGATCCACTATGGACTGGACTCTCACTATTATGTTAGATCCACTATGGACTGGACTCTCACAATATTATGCTAGATCAACTATGAACTGGACTCTCCCACTATTATGTTAGATCCACTATGGACTGGACTATCACTATTATGCTTGATCCACTATGGACCGGACTCTCACAATACTATGATGGATCCACTATGGACCGGACTCTCACAATATAATGCTAGATCCACTATGGACTGGACTCTCACAATATTATGTTAGATCCACTATGGACTGGACTCTCACACTATTATGTTAGATCCACTATGGACTGGACTCTCACACTATTATGTTAGGTCCACTATGGACCGGACTCTCATAATATTATGCTAGATCCACTATGGACTGGACTCTCCCACTATTATGTTAGATCCACTATGGACTGGACTCTCACAATATTATGCTAGATCCACTATGGACTGGACTCTCCCACTATTATGCTAGATCCACTATGTACTTGAGTCTCGCACTATTATGTTAGATCCACTATGGACTGGACTCTCACAATATTATGCTAGATCCACTATGGACCGGACCCTCACACTATTGTGTTAGATCCACTATGGACTGGACTCTCACACTATTATGTTAGATCCACTATGGACTGGACTCTCACACTATTATGTTAGATCCACTATGGACTGGACTCTCCCACTATTATGTTAGATCCACTATGGACTGGACTCTCACAATATTATGCTAGATCCACTATGGACCGGACTCTCACAATATGTTAGATCCACTGTGGACCGGACTCTCACACTATTATGCTAGATCCACTATGGACTGGACTCTCACACTATTATGTTAGATCCACTATGGACTGGACTCTCACACTAATATGTTAGCTCCACTATGGACTGGACTCTCACAATATTATGTTAGATCCACTGTGGACCGGACTCTCACACTATTATGCTAGATCCACTATGGACTGGACTCTCACACTATTATGTTAGATCCACTATGGACTGGACTCTCACACTAATATGTTAGCTCCACTATGGACTGGACTCTCACAATATTATGTTAGATCCACTATGGATTGGACTCTCACAATATTATGTTACATCCGCTATGGACCGGACTCTCACAATATTATGTTAGATCCACTATGGATTGGACTCTCACACTATTATGTTAGATCCACTATGGACTGGACTCTCACAATATTATGTTAGATCCACTATGGACTGGACTCTCACACTATTATGTTGGATCCACTATGGACTGGACTCTCACAATATTATGCTAGATCCACTATGGACCGGACTCTCACACTATTATGTTAGATCCACTATGGACTGGACTCTCACAATATTATGTTAGATCCACTATGGACTAGACTCACAATATTATGCTAGATCCACCATGGGCCGGACTCTCACACTATTATGCTAGATCCACTATGGACTGGACTCTCACACTATTATGTTAGATCCACTATGGACTGGACTCTCACACTATTATGTTAGATCCACTATGGACTGGACTCTCACACTATTATGTTGGATCCACTATGGACTGGACTCTCACAATATTATGCTAGATCCACTATGGACTAGACTCACAATATTATGCTAGATCCACCATGGGCCGGACTCTCACACTATTATGCTAGATCCACTATGGACTGGACTCTCCCACTATTATGTTAGATCCACTATGGACTGGACTCTCACACTATTATGTTAGATCCACTATGGACTGGACTCTCCCACTATTATGTTGGATCCACTATGGACTGGACTCTCACAATATTATGCTAGATCCACTATGGACCGGACTCTCACACTATTATGTTAGATCCACTATGGACTGGACTCTCACAATATTATGTTAGATCCACTATGGACTAGACTCACAATATTATGCTAGATCCACCATGGGCCGGACTCTCACACTATTATGCTAGATCCACTATGGACTGGACTCTCCCACTATTATGTTAGATCCACTATGGATTGGACTCTCACACTATTATGTTAGATCCACTATGGACCGGAGTTTCACAATATTATGCTAGATCCACTATGGACCGGACTCTCACGATATGTTAGACCCACTATGGACCGGACTCTCACAATATTATGTTAGATCCACTATGGACTGGACTCTCACACTATTATGTTAGATCCACTATGGACTGGACTCTCACAATATTTTGTTCGATCCACTATGGACTGGACTCTCACAATATTATGCTAGATCCACTCGACGTCCATCGCACCGGTCGCCATGGTGTGGGGGGTCCCCTCCAAGGCTTCTCATTGTCATCCCATTGGGTTGAGTTTTTCCTTGCCCTGATGTAGGATCTGAGCTGAGGATGTCGTTATGGCTTGTGCAGCCCTTTGAGACATTCGTGATTTAGGGCTATATAAGTAAACATTGATTGATTGATTGATTGATTGATTAAAAACCGGTGCACTCTGTAGCCCCGTTTGCACACAGTTTAGCACTTGTTGGATTGGTCGAAAAATACAATGATATTTTAACATTTGATGAATATTAGTAATTGTTTCCCGTCGTTTGAGAGTTAACCCTAATTAGACTTGAGCATGTACGCAACCTGTAAAGTATTCTTGTGATTTTCTGCACCTTCTCAAGCTCCCGCTTCCTCATCGTTGAATCTTTTTTCTGCTTGATACACAAAAATGCAAGACCTTGATGCCTGGAATGCAAACATCTCTTACCTCATCAGTGGTCGTCTATGGAAGAATGTGCTTTGGCAACATGCAGGACATCCGATGAAGCAAACAGACGGTGAACTTTTTATGTTATTAGATTGTCTGATTAGCTGCCTCCTACATTTACCCAGCCGCCTCTTGACAAACACCCCCATGTTTCCTTAAGCCCTCCCTCAAGCTGGATAAATGCCACGCACGGCGGCTGATAAGGATGTCCCTTCACCTCTTCATATTTGCTCTCTCATGCGTCCTCCAGAGGGACGCCGGTCGCATGTCTGATTACTCGGAAGCGCCGTCGGGGGAAAACGTGCCTGTTTGTGTGAAACTGACGCTTCAGCCAACTTCTCCGGCAGGCGTCAAAGGTATAGTGATGTGCGGATCCCATACTTGCCAACCTTGAGACCTTCGATTTCGGGAGGTGTGTGGGGGGGGGGGGCGTGGTTGGGGGCAGGGCGTGGTTGGGGGCGCGGTTAAGAGGGGAGGAGTGTATTTACAGCTAGAATTCACCAAGTCAAGTATTTCATATATATATATATATATATATATATATATATATATATATATATATATATATATATACACACAATAAATACTTGACTTTCAGTGAATTCTAGCTATAAATATATATATATATATATATATATATATATATATATATATATATATATATATATACACATATATACACACATATATATATATATATAATAAATACTTGAATTTCAGTGTTCATTTATTTACACATATACACACACGGCGGAGGCATATATATATATATATATATATATATATAAAATAAATACTTGAATTTCAGTGTTCATTTATTTACACATATACACTCACATAACACTCATCTACTCATTGTTGAGTTAAGGGTTGAATTGTCCATCCTTATTCTATTCTCTGTCACTATTTCAGAACACACACATTATACAAATATACATTATAAAATCAATAAGAAAACGGTAGCTCTAATTTGGGAGTCTGAATTAGGATCAGAAGTTCCTATATAAACATTGCGCACTCACGTCGCCTTTTTGTATTGATTACTATTACTAGTTCTATTCTCTGTCATTATTTTTCTAACCATGCTGAACACCCTCTCTGATGATGCATTGCTGTGCGGCACGCACAAAGGTGCTTTCATCAAATGCACTAGATGGAAGCATTGTCCTGTTTAAGAGTGTCACAACATTGCTGTTTACGGCAGACGAACTGCTTTACGGTAGACCAAAACGTGACTGCTGTTGTTGTGTGTTGTTGCCGGGCTGGGAGGACGTTAATGAAACTGCCTAACAATAAATCCACATAAGAAACCAAGAACTCGCCCTCCATCATTCTACAGTTATAACGTGATTGGGCAGGTACGCTGTTCATATTATGGGAAAGCGGACTCAGGTCCGCATTGACCTGAGTCCGCCTGAATTTCGGGAGATTTTCGGGAGAAAATTCGTCCCGGGAGGTTTTCGGGAGAGGCGCTGAATTTCGGGAGTCTCCTGGAAAATCCGGGAGGGTTGGCAAGTATGGCGGATCCATACGGAAATATCGATACCGTCGATCTTTATGCTCTAATATCCACCCTCAAATCAAAATATCGATTCTTTTGATACTTTAGTTTCCACCAAAGACCGCTTACTGAAATATTGGTATCGTTACAACACGAGAAGAGAATATGAAGATAAAAATATACTCAGTCACCAGTTCCTCAAAAAAAATAAATCTGTTTTTGCATTTAAAAAACAACAACAAAAAACAGCAATATATTGTTTTTGGCATTTAAAAAAAAACAAAAAACAAACAAACAATATATTGTTGTTGTTGTTTTTTTTCTTTTTTAAATGCTAAAACAGAATTATTATTGTTTTGAGTTACTTGTGACTAAGTATATGTTTATATTCATATTCTCTTCGGTACCGGTACTAAAATTATTTCGATACTTTTTCGGTACTTTTCTAAATAAAGGGGAGCACAAAAAAATTGCATTATTGTCTTTATGTTAACAAAAAATCTTAGGGTACATTAAACATATGTTTCCTATTGCAGTTAAGTCCTTAAACTAAATAGTGAACATACTAGACAACTTGTCTTTTAGTAGTAAGTAAACAAACAAAGGCTCCTAATTAGTCTGCTGACATATGCAGTAACATATTGTATCATTTATCATTCTATTATTTTGTCAACATTAAGGACAAGTGGTAGAAAATGAATTATTAATCTACTTGTTCATTTACTGTTAATATCTGCTTACTTTCTCTTTTAACATGTTCTATCTACCACCGACAATATATCAAAGCATCAAGGGTTGGAATTGGGGGTTAAATCACCAAAAATGATTACTGGCCGCGGCCACCGCTGCTGCTCACTGCTCCCCTCACCTCCCAGGGGGTGATCAAGGGTGATGGGTCAAATGCAGAGAATAATTTTGCCACACCTAGTGTGTGTGACAATCATTGGTACTTTAACTTTAACTTTAAAATGTTTTATTTTCATATGACAAGATTGCACAACTCTCCGAAATAACTGTTGAATTAATATAAACTAACTAAATAAAATTAAATTGAATAAATTAAGTAGCCATTATTTGTTGACATTTGGTTTCAAAGCCAAAGGGAGCCACGGCGGAGGCATGAAAGAGCCGCATGAGGCTCCAGAGCCGCTTGTTGCAGACCCCTGGCTGAGTGTGTCAAAAATACTGCCTGTACAAAAATATTCATGTTCAGTTACACATTTAACATTGTTTATTATCAGAGATGTCCGATAATGGCTTTTTTGCCGATATCCGATATTCCGAAATTGTCCAACTCTTAATTACCGATTCCGATATCAACCGATACCGATATATACAGTCGTGGAATTCACACATTATTATGCCTAATTTTTATATTCATGTTCAGTTACACATTTAACATTGTTTATTATCAGAGATGTCCGATAATGGCTTTTTTGCCGATATCCGATATTCCGAAATTGTCCAACTCTTAATTACCGATTCCGATATCAACCGATACCGATATATACAGTCGTGGAATTTACACATTATTATGCCTAATTTTTTAACATTAAAAAACGTAACAAGATTTTCCAAAATAAATCAACTCAAGTTATGGAAAAAAAATGCCAACATGGCACTGCCATATTTATTATTGAAGTCACAAAGTGCATTATTTTTTTTAACATGCCTCAAAACAACAGCTTGGAATTTGGGACATGCTCTCCCTGAGAGAGCATGAGGAGGTTGAGGTGGGCGGGGTAGGGGTTGGGGGGGGGGGGTGTATATTGTAGCGTCTCGGAAGAGTTAGTGCTGCAAGGGGTTCTGGGTATTTGTTCTGTTGTGTTTATGTTGTGTTACGGTGCGGATGTTCTCCCGAAATGTGTTTGTCATTCTTGTTTGGTGTGGGTTCACAGTGCGGCGCATATTTGTAACAGTGTTAAAGTTGTTTATACGGCCACCCTCAGTGTGACCTGCATGGCTTACATTCACTTATGTGTGTGAAAAGCCGTAGATATTATGTGACTGGACCGGCACGCAAAGGCAGTGCCTTTAAGGTTTATTGGCGCTCTGTACTTCTCCCTACGTCCGTGTACACAGCGGCGTTTTAAAAAGTCATAAATTTTACTTTTTGAAACAGATACCGATACCGATAATTTCCGATATTACATTTTAAAGCATTTATCGGCCGATAATATCGGCAGTCAGATATTATCGGACATCTCTATTTATTATGGTTGAATTAATTCACAAGTTAATATCATCAAATGATTTTAATTAACTAACTAAACTTTGTTTATAGCATATGTCTATTTTATTTTAATATTAGGAACTTCCACTATTTTAGATAAGGGGTGTCTAAACTTTTTCCACCAAGGGCCGCATACTGAAAAGTCAAGAAAAAAAAAAAAAGTATTTTCTTTATTCAAAACTTTGTGTTATAGGTGACTAAGTATACTATTATTGACTACAAGTTTGAAAAAGTCAGCTTTTTCTCATTACAATCCGATTTGTTGTTCTTTTTTTCTTACATTTTTACCATTGTTTTTGAGAAAAATATGGTATTTGTGGAGGGAGCTGTGGCCGGCGCGCCTACAGGAGCAAAAGTCACCGCCTCTGTCTATGGTGCTGAGGACGAGCACCATCGGACAGGGGCGGTTAGTGGGCTGACGGCGAGACACAGCTGGCAGGTGATTAGATTTCATAGGTGGTACGTGTTAATCTAATCATCTGTTGTCTTTAACAGTAAGCGGCTGGGAGCAGGAGAGAAGAGAGGATACGGACGTGACTGAAAAGTCATGTTCTACTGGAGAAAGACTTGGACAAAAATATATGCGCATTAAAACTTTGTTAAAACTGTGCCGTGTCTACAGTGGAACTGCTAGGAAGCGACTTCCACGGTATTATTTGAAAATACACAACTTCTTAAATTTTAGCAGACACCTTAGGTATATTTGCACAAAGTATCGGTATGGGATCGTATCGCTGATACCAGCCTGAATTTGACTTGGAAATCAGTGTTATCGCACATCCCAAGTCATTGGCGGAGGGCTAAAAGTATGCAGACTGACAGCCTATTTCAAGGCTGACGTTACTCATTTTCTGCTCACGGCGCCGAGTTTGGGTCCGAAGTGAATTAGGGCGGCGATTCAAGACAGCAGCTCATTAGGACCCAGCTAAGCAAGCAATCAACGAATCGATGTGACAGTGGACCCAAAAGCCACAGAAATGTGTAATAAATGGCGAAGCGATAAATTGGATTATCCACAGCCCCGTGGCCAAGTTCTTTTTGTCGCCAATGACGAATCAATCCAATCAAGCCGCCGGATAAAAAAGTCAAAAGAAGCGGGGAAAAAAGGTCGGCCGTGGAGGTTATCTGTCGCAGACTGGCCTTGTTAAGGTTGTTTTTTTTTGTCCCAGAGCTCGTTTCCATGCGGTATTCAAAGCTGTGAAATATTCATGCCGCACCATTAGGCCTTTATGAGCACATTTTATAATAAGAGATGTACCGACATTTCCCGGCGCAAACGGTGTCACACGGGCGTCATGCCTCATGCCTGCCGATTCGCCGAAGACGCGTGGCACGCTAGAACGAGCACCCGCGCGCAGAGTAATGCGGACGCAGCAGCGGGAGTTTATCGCCTCTTCACAAGAAGTGAAGAAGCGGGAAAATAATTTACTTTGGAATAACATGACTACAAGTACACTGCAAAAAGTCAGTGTTCAAAAACAAAAACAAAAATTAGGGGTATTTTATTTGACCTAAGCAAAATTATCTGCCAATAGAACAAGAAAATTCGGCTTGTCAAGACTTTCCAAAACTAGTAAAATTAGCTAACCTCAATGAACCCAAAAATACCTTAAAATTAGAGATGTCCGATAATATCGGCATGCTGATATTATCGGACATCTCTAATTAATGCGTTAAATTGTAATATCGGAAATTATCGGTATCGGGTTTTTTTTATCAGTATCGGGGTTTTTTATTTTATTTTTATTTTTTATTAAATCAACATAAAAAACGCAAGATACCCTTACAATTAGTGCACCAACACAAAAAACCTCCCTCCCCCATTTACACTCATTCACACAAAATGGTTGTTTCTTTCTGTTATTAATATTCTGATCCCTCCATTATACATCAATATATATCAATACAGTCTGCAAGGGATACAGTCCGTAAGCACACATGATTGGGCGTGCTGCTGGTCCACTAATAGTACTAACCTTTAACAGTTAATTTTACAAATTTTCATTAATTACTAGTTTCTATGTAACTGTTTTTATATTGTTTTACTTTATTTTTTATTCAAGAAAATGTTTTTAATTTATTTATCTTATTTTATACTTTTTTTAAAAAAAAAGTACCTTATCTTCACCATACCTGGTTGTCCAAATTAGGCATAATAATGTGTTAATTCCACGACTGTATATATCGGTTGATATCGGTATCGGTAATTAAAGAGTTGGACAATATCGGCAAAAAGACATTATCGGACATCCCTACTTAAAATAAGTATATTCTCACTAATAACAACTGTACTACTATACGAGTAAGTTTTTTCTATTGTTTCATTGAAAATAAAACAGAAAAGTCCATTTGGCTGTCATCCGTTTTAATTATGAGACAAAATTGTGTCAAAGTCATGATTTTTTTTCATGCTTGAAATAAGAAATGATTACTTTAAAAAAGTAGTTTTCTACTTGTGAGTGTTGATGACACAGCTTTGCAACAGTTGATATTCTAGTTTCAAGCATGTTTTACTCAATATAGGTCATAAAATCTCAGCAACAAGCTGTAATTTCTTACATTTAGGACCAAAACACTTAAAACAAGTAAAACACTCTAAAATAAAATCTTATGTATGGCCGCGCAAGTCCCGGGATGCCCAAAATGTCTATAATAGAATAGAATATATCTTTATTGTCATTGTACATTTTACAACGTACTTGTAAGTAAAACTAATTTAGTGCAAATTCATAACACATAAAACCATAAGAACATAGATAAATAGATAAAAATACATAAAATAGATAAAAAATAGCAAGCACACAGCTCACATGCATAACACACCCAGCCGAGTCCCACGGGGAGGGGGGATAAAAGTCGGCAAAAGTCCCAAAAATGTTCAAAATACCTACCCAGGTTCGAGTCCCACAATTCCCGCCGCCGGCCGGAATACCCAAAATGTCCAAGACACACCGCCCAGCAAAGTCCCACTGGAAGGCGGGGAGAAAAGTGAGAAAAGTTGGTAAAATGTTCAAAATTCACACCCGGGTTCGAACCTGTGGGACTCGAACCTGGGTAGGTATTTTGAACATTTTTGGGGCTTTTGCCGACTTTTCCAACTTTTATCCCCCCTCCCCGCAGGACTCGGCTGGGTGTCTTATGGACAATTTGGGCATCCCGGGACTTGTGCGGCCGGCGGCGGGACTCGTGGGACTGGAACCCGGAGAGGTATTTTGGACACAATTGGGACTTTTGACCATTTTGGCCGCCTTTTCCCCTCTTCTTCCCCACCTTCCTGTGCACCATTGCGGGATGTGTTTTGGACATTTGGACAAAAATAGTTTCAAGCATGTTTTACTCAATATAGGTCATCAAATCTCAGCAACAAGATGTAATATCTTACTGAGATCATTTAGGACCAAAACCCTTAAAACAAGTAAAACACTCTAACATAAAATCTGCTTAGTGAGAAGAATTATCTTAGACAGAAAATAAGCAAAGATTCACCCTTATTTGAGATATTTAATCTTACTTAGATTTCAGTTTTTGCAGTGTATGGAGTGACTGTGCATCCATTTCGAAGGACTCTTTCACGTGAGTACAATCTTTAGACATGTAAACACTGGGAAACCGCTTCGCGCAAGATCTGTTAAAAAAAAAAAAAAGCAAATACCAGCCCTCACTGTGAAAGCGTGGAGGATAAAGTACCAAACAAAATTATGATCAATATCAGAATAACTCCCACCGATATAAATGGCAAATGTAAATGAGCCTGATCCAAATCTTATCTTACAACTGCTTCCTGTGAGTTTCCTTGATAAAAAAAACAACATCTGGTTTAGTGTTCCTTAGGATGACATTTTCATACAGCATGATTATAAAACATTATTACTGTATTTTTTGGACGATAAGTCGCAGTTTTTTTCATAGTTTGGCCCGGCTCCAGTGCGACTTATATGTTTTTTTCCTTCTTTATTATGCATTTTCGGCAGGTGCGACTTATACTCCGAAAAATGCGGTACCTTAAAGCAGTGGTTCTCAACCTTTTTTCAGTGATGTGAACATTTTTTTAATTCAAGTACCCCCTAATCAGAGCAAAGCATTTTTGGTTGAAAAAAAGAGATACAGAAGTAAAATACAGCACTATGTCATCAGTTTCGGATTTATTAAATTGTATAACAGCGCAAAATATTGCTCATTTGTAATCGTCTTTCTTGAACTATTTGGAAAAAAAGATATAAAAATTACTAAAAACTTGTTGAAAAATAAACATGTGATTCAATTATAAGTAAAGATTTCTACATATAGAAGTAATCATCAACTTAAAGTGCCCTCTTTGGGGATTGTGATTCATGAACTTAATTCTAAACATTTCTTCACAAAAAAATAAATCTTTAAGATCAATATTTATGGAACATGTCCACAAAAAATCTAGCGGTCAACACTGAATATTGCAATGTTGCATTGTAATGAATGGAATAGCCTACTTGATTTGATGTTCAGTTTATGAACTTACATTCATATTTTGTTGAGGTATTATTCAATAAATATATTTATAAAGGATTTTTGAATTGTTGCTATTTTTAGAATATTTTAAAAAAAATCTCACGTACCCCTTGGCATACCTTCAAGTACCCCCAGGGGTACGCGTACCCCCATTTGAGAACCACTGCCTTAAAGTATGATTCACATTCAGAATTTTCCATCCTTCTATATATGGTAGTTGGAGTTGCAGACAACTTCATTACTGCCAAATAGCAGTTTTCAGTAATGTCACAGAAGATGCAGGATTTGCTTGAACATTTAAGTGGTGAAACTTCCTATAAGAGGACAGCTGTTGTGCTGTATTCTGAGGATCATGTCATATTTAATTTAATTTTTATTTTTATTATTATTATTTTTTTATAAATGGTCCTAAGTAGTCACGTACAAATGTGTGTGAATTATGCAAAATTATTTAAATTTGGTCCCCGTGAACCATATTAACTCTTTTTCCCCCAGGGTCACCAGTAAGAATGATCAGCAAATTACTTCATCAATCCAGAAATTTAAAGGGGAACATTATCACAATTTCAGAAGGGTTAAAACCATTAAAAATCAGTTCCCAGTGGCTTATTTTATTTTTCGACGTTTTTAAAAAAATTTTACCCATCACGCAATATCCCTAAAAAAAGCTTCAAAGTGCTTGATTTTAACCATCGTTATATACACCCGTCCATTTTCCTGTGACGTCACACAGTGATGCCAATACAAACAAACATGGCGGATAGAACAGCAAGTTTATAGCGACATTAGCTCGGATTCAGACTCGGATTTCAGCGGCTTAAGCGATTCAACAGATTACGCATGTATTGAAACGGATGGTTGTAGTGTGGAGGCAGGTAGCGAAAACGAAATTGAAGAAGAAACTGAAGCTATTGAGCCATATCGGTTTGAACCGTATGCAAGCGAAACCGACGAAAACGACACGACAGCCAGCGACACGGGAGAAAGCGAGGACGAATTCGGCGATCGCCTTCTAACCAACGATTGGTATGTGTTTGTTTGGCATTAAAGGAAACTAACAACTATGAACTAGGTTTACAGCATATGAAATACATTTGGCAACAACATGCACTTTGAGAGTGCAGACAGCCCAGTTTTCATCAATTAATATATTCTGTAGACATACCCTCATCCGCTAGCAGATTTCTTTGACTTTATCGTTGGAAATGCATCTGCTTTGAGAGTCGCAGGATATCCATCTCTGTTGTAGCATAGCTTTCGTCGGTAAAGTGTGTGGAACAAACGTCCAATTTCTTGCCACTTTCGCATCTTTGGGCCACTGGTGCAACTTGAATCCGTCCCTGTTCGTGTTGTTACACCCTCCGACAACACACCGACGAGGCATGATGTCTCCAAGGTACGGAAAGGTACGTTGTGACATCATCGCTCCGAGAGCGAATAATAGAAAGGCCTTTAATTCGCCAAAATTCACCCATTTAGAGTTCGGAAATCGGTTAAAAAAATATATGGTCTTTTTTCTGCAACATCAAGGTATATATTGACGCTTACATAGGTCTGGTGATAATGTTCCCCTTTAAAGACGTGTATGAGCTAACTGGGCAGTGGCCATTTTACCTCATTTTTTTAATGCCTCCACAACCTGTAGAAAGGGTGGTCCCCACAAGTGATGATCAAAAACTTGGTCCCCATTCCAAATGATAACCAGTATATGTGTGCAGGCCCGGCCCTAACCAATCTGGCGCCCTAGGCAAGATTTTAGGTGGCGCCCCCCCACATCGGCAGTGAAGTGTATATACTCACAAGAACCCAAATAGCTTTGTCTTTGACCTTTTTTTTTTACTTACAACTATACCTAATATATAAAGGGGTGGAAAAGTGACTATTACCTGCAGGGCAAACATTAGCTAACCAGAAGGCAATAACAATGTAAACAAAAAACACCTGCTTAAAAGATCTAATACAAATGTCCCTGAGGAATGTAAGGTGGGAGTACTGTAATTACCTAACGTTACATTATTATTTTCCATAACAATTTAGCCCCCTCCACAATATTAACCCGACGTTAAAACAGAACTAGCTATTTATTGATTAGCAATTGCCGAATCATGTAACATTAGCTTAATGCTAAAAAGCCAGGTTACTATCACATTCTGTAACAGACAAATAATTTCATGTAGGCTAACGTTACCTACCTGCTACCTCTGTCTTTTCTCGTTTCTCCTCCTTTTCTTTTTTCTTTTTTCTTTCCTGGGCACCTGACAGTTTTGGCCGTTTTGACATCTTGTGTTGATTTTTTGATGTGGTGACGTCCAAAAAGAGTCATGATACGGCATACTTGCCAACCCTCCCGAATTTTCCGTGAGACTCCCGAAATTCAGCGCCTCTCCCGAAAACCTCCCGGGACAAATATTCTCCCGAAAATCTCCCGATTTTCAGCCGGAGCTGGAGGCCACGCCCCCTCCAGCTCCATGCGGACCTGAGTGAGGACAGCCTTTTTTTATGACGGGAGGACAACAGGGTGTCAAGAACTAAATCATCCAGACTAGAGATACATTGTATTATGTTTATCTTACCTAAAAATAAATATATTTATTAATTAAAAAAAAAAAAAAAAAACATTTTTACTATATTTTGCTAAAAACATCAAAATTGATTGTATTTTTATTTGTATTTTTTCTGACTCCTTATTACATCCAGCCGTAAAATTATACATTAAAATAAACATATTGGAAATAATTAATTTTAAATGATCATAATAATTCATTTAAAATGACCATATTTGATTATTAATATAATTGCTTGTTTATCAACAACTTTAGCATTTTATTCATTACATTTTGAAGCTCTCAGAAGCCAAGTTAAGTTATGTTATATTCCTTAAGATTTATTTATGCAAGTTTGAAGTATCAATTATCTAAACACAGTTTTGTTTGCATATTTTCAGGATGTAGATATGTATATATATATATATACAGGTAAAAGCCAGTAAATTAGAATATTTTGAAAAACTTGATTTATTTCAGTAATTGCATTCAAAAGGTGTAACTTGTACATTATATTTATTCATTGCACACAGACTGATGCATTCAAATGTTTATTTCATTTAATTTTGATGATTTGAAGTGGCAACAAATGAAAATCCAAAATTCCGTTTGTCACAAAATTAGAATATTACTTAAGGCTAATACAAAAAAGGGATTTTTAGAAATGTTGGCCAACTGAAAAGTATGAAAATGAAAAATATGAGCATGTACAATACTCAATACTTGGTTGGAGCTCCTTTTGCCTCAATTACTGCGTTAATGCGGCGTGGCATGGAGTCGATGAGTTTCTGGCACTGCTCAGGTGTTATGAGAGCCCAGGTTGCTCTGATAGTGGCCTTCAACTCTTCTGCGTTTTTGGGTCTGGCATTCTGCATCTTCCTTTTCACAATACCCCACAGATTTTCTATGGGGCTAAGGTCAGGGGAGTTGGCGGGCCAATTTAGAACAGAAATACCATGGTCCGTAAACCAGGCACGGGTAGATTTTGCGCTGTGTGCAGGCGCCAAGTCCTGTTGGAACTTGAAATCTCCATCTCCATAGAGCAGGTCAGCAGCAGGAAGCATGAAGTGCTCTAAAACTTGCTGGTAGACGGCTGCGTTGACCCTGGATCTCAGGAAACAGAGTGGACCGACACCAGCAGATGACATGGCACCCCAAACCATCACTGATGGTGGAAACTTTACACTAGACTTCAGGCAACGTGGATCCTGTGCCTCTCCTGTCTTCCTCCTGACTCTGGGACCTCGATTTCCAAAGGAAATGCAAAATGTGCATGGTTGGGTGATGGTTTGGGGTGCCATGTCATCTGCTGGTGTCGGTCCACTCTGTTTCCTGAGATCCAGGGTCAACGCAGCCGTCTACCAGCAAGTTTTAGAGCACTTCATGCTTCCTGCTGCTGACCTGCTCTATGGAAATGGAGATTTCAAGTTCCAAAAGGACTTGGCGCCTGCACACAGCGCAAAATCTACCCGTGCCTGGTTTACGGACCATGGTATTTCTGTTCTAAATTGGCCCGCCAACTCCCCTGACCTTAGCCCCATAGAAAATCTGTGGGGTATTGTGAAAAGGAAGATGCAGAATGCCAGACCCAAAAACGCAGAAGAGTTGAAGGCCACTATCAGAGCAACCTGGGCTCTCATAACACCTGAGCAGTGCCAGAAACTCATCGACTCCATGCCACGCCGCATTAACGCAGTAATTGAGGCAAAAGGAGCTCCAACCAAGTATTGAGTATTGTACATGCTCATATTTTTCATTTTCATACTTTTCAGTTGGCCAACATTTCTAAAAATTCCTTTTTTGTATTAGCCTTAAGTAATATTCTAATTTTGTGACACACGGAATTTTGGATTTTCATTTGTTG
Source organism: Nerophis lumbriciformis (assembly GCF_033978685.3). NCBI lineage: Eukaryota > Metazoa > Chordata > Actinopteri > Syngnathiformes > Syngnathidae > Nerophis > Nerophis lumbriciformis. The sequence goes on along the minus strand of NC_084561.2, from coordinate 15,724,813 downwards.
CCACTTCAAATCATCAAAATTAAATGAAATAAACATTTGAATGCATCAGTCTGTGTGCAATGAATAAATATAATGTACAAGTTACACCTTTTGAATGCAATTACTGAAATAAATCAAGTTTTTCAAAATATTCTAATTTACTGGCTTTTACCTGTGTATATATATATATATATATATATATATATATATATATATATATATATATATATATATATGTATATATATGTATATATGTATATGTATATGTATGTATATATATATGTATGAAATACTTGACTTGGTGAATTCTAGCTGTCAATATACTCCTCCCCTCTTAACCACGCCCCCGCCCTCAACCACGCCCCCGTCCCACCCCCGACCACGCCCCCCAACCCCCACCTCCCGAAATCGGAGGTCTCAAGGTTGGCAAGTATGTGATACGGGAAGGGAGGGGGCGCACCGTGCGGGGGGAGGAGGGGGCGTAATGTTGTAACAAATAATATTTCTATTAAATAGGCTTTACTTTGCATTTTAATTAACGTGAGATTATTTTTTGTATTTAGAAATAATAGTACCAACTTTTTTTTTCTTTTTTTTTTTTCTCCAACATTTGTGGCACTGGCGTGGCGCCCCCTGATGGACGGCGCCCTTAGCAGTTGCCTATACGGCCTATGCCACGGGCCGGCCCTGTATGTGTGTGTAGCATGCAAAGCCATTCCTTTTCCTTCTCGTCCTCCAGTGATGATGAAATGAAAAAAACAACAAATAATATAACAAGCCAGTCTTTTGAATTGCTTCCTAACATTTGGTTCCCTTCAAAGATCCCATCAGTTCTATATCTCTCGTCAGACCCAGGCCCGGCCCTAACCAATCTGGCGCCCTAGGCAAGATTTTAGGTGGCGCCCCCCCCCCCCCCCCCCCCCCCACATCGGCAGTGAAGTGTATATACTCACAAGAAACCGAATAGCTTTATCTTTGACCTTTTTTTTTTTACTTACAACTATACCTAATATATAAAGGGGTGGACAAGTGACTATTACCTGCAGGGCAAACATTAGCTAACCAGAAGGCAATAACAATGTAAACAAAAAACACCTGCTTAAAAGATCTAATACCCGAGGAATGTAAGGTGGGAGTACAGTAATTACCTAACGTTACATTATTATTTTCCATAACAATTTAGCCCCCTCCACAATATTAACCCGACGTTAAAACAGAACTAGCTATTTATTGATTAGCAATTGCCGAATCATGTAACATTGGCTTAATGCTAACAAGCCAGGTTACTATCACATTCTGTAACAGACAAATAATTTCATGTAGGCTAACGTTACCTACCTGCTACCTCTGTCTTTTCTCGTTTCTACTCCTCTTCTTTTCTCTTTTTTTCTTCCTTGGGCACCTGACAGTTTTGGCCGTTTTGACATCTTGTGTTGATTTTTTGATGTGTCCAAAAAGAGTCATGATATGGGAAGGGAGGGGGCGCATCGTGCGCGGGGGGGGGCGTAATGTTGTAACAAATAATATTTCTATTAAATAGGCTTTACTTTGCATTTTAATTAACGTGGGATTATTTTTTGTATTTAGAAATAATAGTACCAACTTTTTCTTTTCTTTTTTTTTTCTCCAACATTTGTGGCACTGGCGTGGCGCCCCCTGATGGACGGCGCCCTTAGCATTTGCCTATACGGCCTATGCCACGGGGGCCGGCCCTGGTCAGACCCCTATAAGGTCACAACTTTTCCCTTCACTGTCGACTGGCGCTTCAAATTGTGTTCCTCAGGAAAGACTTTGCTGCCATCTGCAGGACTCTGCCACGAACGCCTGCCCTTTTAATAACCAATCATGAGCTATTTCCACTCAATTTCACACAAAGGACATATTGAACTGTGTTATCTTCTGCAGACACGCTGGCCTGAATGCTGATTTCACTGCTGCGGGTCATGCTTTGCAAGGCTGCAGCAGATCCACTGACGCACGCCGGTCAACATGCACAATAGAGCCACGTTTCCAATGCGGCTTCGGCCACTTATACCCGACAAAATGAAAGTTTTCAGCGCGGAAGTGTCTTTAACGGTTAGACTCCCTGCGTGGCCTGGGGCTTGTCTGTGTGAAACATCTGCCAGCAGTAAACGGTGGCATTCTAAAAGTGTGCTGCGCCATGACTCCTGTGTTTATGTCCTCATGCTGTTATTTCCCGTCATCTGTCTTATGTTCCCCGAGCCCTTGCAGCATCTCTGTCCAGCGAGAGTGCTGCGGCTGACAGATTGCTGTCATTAAAAAAAAAAAAAAAAAAGGGGTGGAAAAAAGAAAGGAAGAAGGGCTCCTTGTCTCTCATGTGGGCCCTGAAATGTCCCTTTGGCTTTTTGTCCTCTGGCTGCATATTTTTATCTGTTTACATCTGACTCTCGCCTATGCCTCGGATTTTACTCCAGGGACCGTCCACGAGTAAATATTCACATTACACAGCATTATTACCAGGCCTCTATCAAAAAGAATGTATTTGCTAGAAACAGCTCTCTGCGTGCTGCTCTACACCACTGCACACGCCAATATTTAAATGTTTTTTTTATCATCCTGCGACATGTTTCAACATTTCAAAGAATTAGAGGCCAAAGTCAAAAGGGAAAATAAAAGTTACAGTAAAAAGTTAACATAGCACTGTGTACATACAGTATTTTCACCCGTATCAGACCGTTTTAGCAACAAAAGATTAATAATCATAAAAAACGGAATATTTTAGAGAAAAAATAATAATAATTAAATAGAGATGTCCGATAATATCGGACTGCCGATATTATTGGCCGATAAATGCTTTAAAATGTAATATTGGAAATTATCGGTATCACGGTGGCAGAGGGGTTAGTGCATCTGCCTCACAATACGAAGGTCCTGAGTAGTCTTGGGTTCAATCCCGGGCTCGGGATTTTTCTGTGTGGAGTTTGCATGTTCTCCCCGTGACTGCGTGGGTTCCCTCCGGGTACTCCGGCTTCCTCCCACTTCCAAAAAACATGCACCTGGGGATAGGTTGATTGGCAACACTAAAAAAAAATCGGCCCTAGTGTGTGAATGTGAGTGTGAATGTTGTCTGTCTATCTGTGTTGGCCCTGCGATGAGGTGGCGACTTGTCCAGGGTGTACCCCGCCTTCCGCCCGATTGTAGCTGAGATAGGCTCCAGCACCCCCCGCGACCCCAAAAGGGAATAAGCGGTAGAAAATGGATGGATGGACGGCATCGGTTTCGAAATTATCGGTATCGGTTTCAAAAAGTAAAATGTATGACTTTTTTAAGCGCCGCTGTGTAAGCGCCAATAAACCTTAAAGGCACTGCCTTTGCGTGCCGGCCCAATCACATAATATCTACGGCTTTTCACACACACTAGTGAATGCAACGCATACTTGGTCAACAGCCATACAGGTCACACTGAGGGTGGCCGTATACACAACTTGAACACTGTTACAAATATGCGCCACACTGTGAACCCACACCAAACAAGAATGACAAACACATTTCGGGAGAACATCCGCACCGTAACACAACATAAACACAGCAGAACAAATACCCAGAAGCCCTTGCAGCACTAACTCTTCTGGGACGCTACAATATACACCCTCCGCTACTCCCTACCCCCTACTCAACCTCCGCACCGAAACACAACATAACAAATACCCAGAACCCCTTGCAGCACTAACTCTTCCGGGACGCTACAATAAACTCCCCCACCCCCCCAACCCCCAATAATAAATATGGCAGTGCCATGTTGGCATTTTTTTTCCATAACTTGAGTTGATTTATTTTGGAAAACCTTGTTACATTGTTTAATGCATCCAGTGGGGCATCACAACAAAATTAGGCATAATAATGTGTTAATTCCACGACTGTATATATCGGTATCGGTTGATATCGGACTCGGTAATTAAGAGTTGGACAATATTGGAATATCGGATATCAACAAAAAAGCCATTATCGGACATCTCTAATAATAATAATAATAATAACAACAACTACTACTAATCATTGTGTACTTCGTAATAGCCAACGACGACTACTTTGGAACGAATAGAACCTGAGCCTGGATATAAGGAAGATGCGCTACAAGTTCTAAAAGCTGGAAGCTAAACCGATCCAGCTATAGTGAAACACTAAACCATCATGTAGCACTAAAGCAGTACAAATGATAAACATACCAAAACAGTCACGTACAATGTCTACTCTCAATGGGATGGTTGTATCTTTCAGGGAAAGATTTGTGCTCCCGAGTCTTCCTAGAGATGCAGTCAAGTAGCAGAGCCAGTATCCATGGCTTTGGTTCTGATTTTTAGATGGCAGCGTGTGGGATTTCGAAGTTGACCAACTTCTCGGCTTTTGGCCACAACCTTCTACGATACAGGCATGATTTATAAATCGAGATAAAACTTTTCCTAACTCCAAGCTGATGTAGTGGCAGCTCTTGCACGTAGCATTAGCCTACCTCTTGGTGGTGGCCTGAGCTGCTGTCAGTGTTTGCTCTTACAGTAACAATGTCGCCATGGCTTGGTTGATATGCAGGTCACGGCATGTAAATGGAGCGTTGCCGGCCAGCATTAAGAAACATTTCCCGCTGTTATTAAATGGCGACAAGTGTGGATACTTGCACAACACACTGTTTTGCTTGACTCCTTTGAGTCACACGAGCAGGACTAATGGCTAGCCATCGTACTAAATAGAGTCTAGAAACGTAAATGTGCATTGAATATTTTTTTTCACGTAGTACAATTACACTAAATAACTATATTTTAGTATACATCAACTAAACTTTGTCCTGGGCATGACGTTAAAGTGCATCCGACAGTGGAGGCTCCTCTATGGGGTCTTGGGGCACTAGGAGGTTAACCCCTTTACTACTGTTACCCCAGGTGGCCCTTGGCAAAGGCCTAGTACCTGACTACCCCCTAGCCAGGGATATGGTGAAGACCTCAACGGCGGAGCAGGCGGAAGATGGTAGATTTAAGAACTACCACATTGGCTGCGATGGCGGAAGAAGACTGCAGCAGAAAAGGGTCCCCAGTCGTCTTGGACTCCATGCCACTGGACCCTGACCCGATTCTGTCAAGGATCGTGTGGTGACTGCATGTGCACCAGTCTCCCCACGTAAAACAAAGTCACGCACAGGCATCCTCCATAAAGGGATACACCCCTACTAGAAGGATCGTCATACTCGTTCGAGTGACCGCCGATGATGATCAACTAAACTCAATTGACAAGTTTTTCTTGACATGAAGCATAGCTTCGGGGGAACCTGCCTGTCCCGACGGGACGTTTGCTGCTGAATACATGAGGGACTCTCAGGAGAAGTGGCAAGTCGTATGCCGTGCAGTTCTTACCGTCGAAATATTTGAAGATATCTATTTGGAACTGTGATAAAAGGGCATCTGCTGATTTGCTTAAAGGGGAACATTATCACAATTTCAGAAGGGTTAAAACCATTAAAAATCAGTTCCCAGTGGCTTATTTTATTTTTCGAAGTTTTTTTCAAAATTTTACCCATCACGCAATATCCCTAAAAAAAGCTTCAAAGTGCCTGATTTTAACCATCGCTATATACACCCGTCCATTTTCCTGTGACGTCACACAGTGATGCCAATACAAACAAACAGCAAGGTATAGCGACATTAGCTCGGATTCAGACTCGGATTTCAGCGGCTTAACACTGTCTGATAAGATAATTACTAACAACTATGAACTAGGTTTACAGCATATGAAATACATTTGGCAACAACATGCACTTTGAGAGTGCAGACAGCCCAATTCAGGCGCACTAAGAACATATATTTTTCCACGATTTCAGCACTCAGGTTAACCATACCTAAATAGACACAAAATACTGCATTACACAAGACTACCCGAATGTACTCGAATGAAGTTTTTAAGCTAAATTATTGGTAAACACAGTTTATGTATAATAATTTACGTAAAACCGCGAGTAATGAATAACGTTGTCATCAATTAATATATTCTGTAGACATACCCTCATCCGCTCTCTTTTCCTGAAAGCTGATCTGTCCAGTTTTGGAGTTGATGTCAGCAGGCCAGGGAAGCTAGGGTCGATATTCTTCTCTTGATCATCTTCAATGGCATAAGGGACGGTGTGAGCCAAGACATCCAGGGGGTTTAGCTCTCTCATCTGCGGGAACAAACTGCCGCCATTGCTTGCCGTGCTACCGATGTCTTTTGTCCCTGAATTGCTCACACACTGCGGCAGATTCAATGGGGGTCTGGCGGCAGATTTCTTTGACTTTATCGTTGGAAATGCATCTGCTTTGAGTGTCGCAGGATATCCACACATTCTTGCCATCTCTGTCGTAGCATAGCTTTCGTCGGTAAAGTGTGCGGAACAAACGACTGACCATTTCGTCGGCTTTCCCCACACCCTCGTATTTTGAACAAATTTCGTCCAATTTCTTGCCACTTTTGCATCTTTGGGCCACTGGTGCAACTTGAATCCGTCCCTGTTTGTGTTGTTACACCCTCCGACAACACACTGACGAAAGTGAGAAAATGGCGGATTGCTTCCCGATGTGACGTCACAACGTGACGTCATCGCTCCGAGAGTGAATAATAGAAAGGTGTTTAATTAGCCAAAATTCACCCATTTAGAGTTCGGAAATCGGTTAAAAAAATATATGGTCTTTTTTCTACAACATCAAGGTATATATTGACGCTTACATAGGTCTGGTGATAATGTTCCCCTTTAAGCGTTGCTCTGGTCTATCGACAAAATCGGAAGACGATGGTAGCCGTTCAATGACCCCAAAGGCTGCATGTCGCAATAGATGCGTTCGGCAGTGATGTGAGCACTCAGACTTTTGAGTATCTCGAAATTGGATAACATTTCTGACAGGGGTCGGCAACCCATGGCTCTAGAGCCGCATGCGGCTCTTTAGCGCCGCCCTAGTGGCTCTCTGGAGCTTTTTCAAAAATGTATGAAAAATGGGAAAATTTGTTATTTTTTGTTTTAATATGGTTTGTGTAGGAGGACAAACATGACACAAACCTCCCTGATTGTTATAAATCCCACTGTTTATATTAAACATGCTTCACTGATTCGAGTTTTTGACGAGCGCCGTTTTGTCCTACTAATTTTGGCGGTCCTTGAACTCACCGTTGTTTGTTTACATGTATAACTTTCTCCGACTTTCTAGGACGTGTTTTATGCCACTTCTTTTTCTGTCTCATTTTGTCCACCCAGCTTTTGATGTTGTGCGTGAATGCACAAAGGTGAGTTTTGTTGATGTTATTGACTTGTGTGGAGTGCTAATCAGACATATTTGGTCACTGCATGACTGCAAGCTAATCGATGCTAACATGCTATTTAGGCTAGCTATATGTACATATTGCATCATTATGCCTCGTTTGTTAAGCTATATTTGAGGTCATTTAGTTTCCTTTAAGTCCTCTTGATTCAATTTATATCTCATGACACACTATCTGTATGTAATACGGCTTTTAATTTTTTGAGGCTCCAGACAGATTTGTTTTTGTATTTTTGGTACAATATGGCTCTTTCAACATTTTGGGTTGCCGACTCCTGATTTCTGAGAAGCTTTACACTCTGCAAAACGAAATGATGATCAATTTGACAACCAGAATGGACAGTTGGAGCTGACCAATCATTAGAACGTGTTTGCTCGCCTAACCAAAAACAATCCTTATCTACAATTTGACTTCTTCTGCAATGGCCTTAGCTGGGTCATGCTGTAAACACCTCAACAAGACCAGTGTGGCGAAAGACGCTGTGAAAAATCCTTCCACACTTCTTAAAAAAGACACCTAGGATGTTTATTCTGTCAGGCTTATAGACAAATCACGCACCTATGGACTACTACACACATACCCCCACACGGTATGATGCCTTACAAAGCAACGCCTGGATTGCTGCAGCTTCAGGCCGGATCACATAAGGAAAAAATAAAAAGGGCAGTTTTTCTCTTTAAAGGGGAACATTATCACCAGACCTATGTAAGCGTCAATATATACCTTGATGTTGCAGAAAAAAGACCATATATTTTTTTAACCGATTTCCGAACTCTAAATGGGTGAATTTTGGCGAATTAAACGCCTTTCTATTATTCGCTCTCGGAGCGTTGTGACGTCACATCGGGAAGCAATCCGCCATTTTCTCAAACACATTACAAACACCGAGTGAAATCAGCTCTGTTATTTTCCGTTTTTTTGACTGTTTTCCGTACCTTGGAGACATCATGCCTCGTCGGTGTGTTGTCGGAGGGTGTAACAACACGAACAGGGACGGATTCAAGTTGCACCAGTGGCCCAAAGATGCGAAAGTGACAAGAAGTTGGACGTTTGTTCCGCACATTTTACCGACGAAAGCTATGCTACGATAGAGATGGCAAGAATGTGTGGATATCCTGCGACACTCAAAGCAGATGCATTTCCAACGATAAAGTCAAATAAATCTGCCGCCAGATCCCCAGGAAAAGAGAGCGGATGAGGGTATGTCTACAGAATATATTAATTGATGAAAGCTGGGCTGTCTGCACTCTCAAAGTGCATGTTGTTGCCAAATGTATTTCATATGCTGTAAACCTAGTTCATAGTCGTTAGTTTCCTTTAATGCCAAATAAACACATACCAATTGTTGGTTAGAAGGCGATCACCGAATTCGTCCTCGCTTTCTCCCGTGTCGCTGGCTGTCGTGCCGTTTTCTTCGTTTTCGCTTGCATACGGTTCAAACCGATATGGCTCAATAGCTTCAGTTTCTTCTTCAATTTCGTTTTCGCTACCTGCCTCCACACTACAACCATCCGTTTAAATACATGCGTAATCTGTTGAATCGCTTAAGCCGCTGAAATCCGAGTCTGAATCCGAGCTAATGTCGCTATACCTTGCTGTTCTATGCGCCATGTTTGTTTGTATTGGCATCACTGTGTGACGTCACAGGAAAATGGACGGGTGTATATAACGATGGTTAAATACAGGCACTTTGAAGCTTTTTTTAGGGATATTGCGTAATGGGTAAAATTTTGAAAAAAACTTCAAAAAATAAAATAAGCCACTAGGAACTGATTTTTAATGGTTATAACCCTTCTGAAATTGTGATAATGTTCCCCTTTAAGAATTTTAAACCGGATAAAGACTGTTTCAGACTCAAGAAAAAAAAGCCTTTAAAAAGTTGCCCTTGAGCAGTCTTTATATTTGGTCTTATGTCTTGAGAAAACTGTGCTTCTCACAGCTCGTTAGCACATTGGTCTCAAATGTCGGCTAAAATACTCTGCAAATTGAGGGATAATAGCTTGGTAATGGGGGAAAGCACAAGAATGATGGAGGAGAATAAAACCTGACAGAGTTGTCCGCACCATAACGCACACAAGTGAATTATTCAATAATAATTAAGGACACATGAAACCGCCAGCGGCAGGACCATTACGGCTCCCCTGTAAACATGTCCATTTGGACACAATTAAATCACATTCCGGCAGAGTTAGCATGCGTTAGATGCTGAGAAATTGGATTTAGGCTGAAAATGATTATGAGCGCCATGGTGAGCTCTGTAATAGGACTCTGGCGTCGACCTGAGCCGATATTGTATAATGCATGCATAGCCAAGCAATCAGATCTAATCCACGATGAAATAAAGCACTCAAAACTTCTGCTCATCTTCTGCGAGAAGTATACCAAGCCACAATCACACGCAGAGTCAATTATTGACTTTCATTGGATCGCCCCTTGCAAGTTTTGTCACGATAAACAGATTAAACAGCTTTTCTTTTGGCACTGTTCTCCAAAATCTAAACATATAAGATGGAATTCCTAAACTGAACTCTCAACTCATTTGACAAGATCTTCTCGGCAGGAAGCAGTGGTTCGAGGGAACCTGCCTGTCCCAGAAGTGGGTAGAGTAGCCAGAAATTGTACTCAAGTAAGAGTATTGTTACTTTAGAGTTTTATTACTCAAGTAAAAGTAAGGAGTAGTCACCCAAATATTTACTTGAGTAAAAGTAAAAAGTATGTTGTGAAAGAACTACTCAAGTACTGAGTAACTGATGAGTAACCTGTTTGTTTAATGATGACGGCAACAAATAATGCACAAAAACATAAAAATAGCAATGAACAAATTCAGAGCCAGGAATATCTCTTAAGCAACTAAAACAATAATATATTAAATAATAATACATTAAAATAGATAAAAAATTAAGGCAAATTGAGCCACAATAACTTAACAGCACCATAGGCTCAGTAGACAGAGATTACAAAGGAAAATAACAAGTTAGCCTTCACGCAATCCATAAACTCTGATAGGTGTGGGCTGCACCTGAGAACACACTGTGCACTTCTGATTGGTGTTTGTATGCATGCGTGAGTGTGTGTGCGACTGTGCGTGTGTGTGTGTGTCTCTGTCTGTCTATGAGGCTGCAGTGCGTTAATAAATGTCCCCACAAGATGTACATTTTTACAGTGATTCATAGCAGGGAAGCTAACATCAGCCTACGGTGACAGCCAAAATATCTACTAACGTTACTTACCGCGATGTGCTTCCTCAAATTTGACGTTGAGTTCATGTAAGCTGAAATGTCCACTTGTTTGGGGAGACACATATGACAACGCATTACATAACTGTTTTTTTGGTTGTCTGAAGCGTGAACATCGATTTTATGTGAGGCCAGGGGTGTTTGAGTTCGTTGTTGTCTCTGCCATTGTTGTTGTTGTTTGTCGCTGATACTTTATGTGCAGTTAATCATGTGACCACCTGGCTCTGTTTGATTGGTGAAACGGAGTCAAACGTCACCAGTGACTGCATTTGATTGGTGAAACGCAGGCATGCTATAGATCCTACTTTGAAGGTCTGTCTGACAGACCAAAACAAACAAAGCGTGCATTAACAGATCGATAAAAATCAGTGGCGAGTAGCGAGCTGAATGTAGATAAATGGAGCGGAATAAAAGTAGCGTTTCTTCTCTATAAATATACTCAAGTAAAAGTAAAAGTATGTTGCATTAAAACTACTCTTAGAAGTACAATTTATCCCAAAAGTTACTCAAGTAGATGTAACGGAGTAAATGTAGCGCGTTGCTACCCACCTCTGGCCTGTCCTGACGAAAAGTTTGAACTGGTACGTGCCTGTCGGTGCTTTCCATCGAGGACGTGCAAGTTATTTATGTATTTAGAACTGTGATCACAGGGCATCTTCTGATTGGTCTGAGCATTGCTTTGATGCATCGAAAAATTCGGAAGACAATGGCAGCCGTTCAAGGAGCCCAAAGGCAGCTTGTCGCAATGGACGGTGTGTGGAGAGCTGTGCACATGGCGCTCGTAAACTGGATAACATCATCCAGAGGCTTTCTGAAGTGCAAAGATTGATCAACTTGAGACTAAGAATGTACTGAGATCAGACAAACCATTGGAATGCGTCTGCTCGTCTGGAAAACAGCAATCCTTAGACAATTCCAGCTCTCTGCAAATGGCCTTGGTGAGGCCGTGCCGTAAACATCCCATCGGGAACATCACAGTGATAGCTGCTCTGAATCCGTCCCTCTTCTTCAACCACACCCATACTTGCCAACCCTCCCGGTTTTCCCGGGAGACTGTATGCTGTTTTTACACACACATGAGTGACTGCAAGGCATACTTGGTCAACAGCCATACAGGTCACACTGAGGGTGGCCATATAAACAACCTAAACACTGTTACAAATATGCGCCACACTTTGAACCCACACCAAACAAGAATGACAAACACATTTCGGGAGAACATCCGCACCGTAACACAACATAAACACAACAGAACAAATACCCAGAATCCATTGCAGCAGTAACTCTTCCGGGACACTACAATATACACTCCCCGCTACCACCAAACCCCGCCCCCGCTAACCCAGCCCACCTGAAACCCCCCCCGCACCCTATCTCCCGAATTTGGAGGTCTCAAGGTTGGCAAGTATGACCACACCTGGGGAGTTAAAGCCTAAGCGGTTTGTAGAGCAACCCCAGGCCGAGAAACACGCACACACCATGAACCATAGACTGCCACACACAGATATGCACACATACCCCCACCGCCACCCGATGCCTTTGCCACTGCTTATTCCCTTGAGGTGCGACAGATGGATGGAGCAGCGCCAGAAGGGCTGCAGCTTAAGATCGGATTCCCTACCCCCACGCCCCTCCTGTTGCAAGTCTCGTGGTTTCTGTCTTCGGAACATGAGTGTATGTGCTTATCAAATGTCTTTCCTAGCTTTAAGTGCTGCACAATTAATCAAATTTGAATCCCCATCACGATTAAATAACGGTGATCTTCGGTGATATCAACATTTCAAAAACAGGCCCCGATGCATTTCGAATCAAGCACTTTCAAAGCCAAAGGGGCAAAAAAGCAACAGCGCCTCGTCCTGAAGCCCCGCAAAGCCCTGCTTGTCTCCTACAGCTAGCCATGTTGCTAAATAGGGCCTGCAGACACTTTTCCGTCCAGTGCCAACATATCTCGCCGGTGTTTTGGCGGGACATGCTCCTCATTGGAATTCATGCACCCCCTGTATCTGTATGAATGTATCCATGTGTATGAATGCAGGTTTTTGATTGATTGATTGAAACGTTTATTAGTAGATTGCACAGTACAGTACATTTTCCGTACAATTGACCACTAAATGGTAACACCCGAATAAGTTTTTCAACTTGTTTAAGTCGGGGTCCACGTTAATCAATTCATGGTAAAAGCTGACTCGGAAATGTAATTCTGCATGTTTCACACCAATTGGAGGCGTGCGGACCACCCACGAAACAAGACTGTTTTTTAGGACCGTGAAAAAAACAAAAATGGATAAATAGAACTAAAGGCATTATGTGTTGAGAAAAATATGGAATGTTTACACTGATAATGAACAAAAATACAATGATTTGTGTTTAAATATATGGATAACAGTTATTTAGCTTCCCTTAGACTTTCATTTCAAATGACATGACGTCCCATTCCCATTCATTTTATCTAACATAATGAATGATCGTGATCAACGTTCCCTCTAAGGTGCGCGCCTGTGCAATTGCGCACTGCTCAAGCGTCCTCTGCGCACGGCAAATCTATGCCACGCACAAAATCAAATAAAAAAATAAGCGCATAGCAATTTTCGACACACGGACGCGACAGAGAAAACAGTTTTTGTCATCATTGTTCAAATATTGTAACGTATGTCGAGACGCTTTGAGGACATTCCATGAATCGCTTTACTGAGCAAAACGCTTTATTGTCGGCCATAAACACATCACCAAAACATTAGTAAAAAAAATTATATGTAGCAAAAGTGGTCATTTTCTGCAGTACAAACCAGACCAAAAGCAACTTTGTTACATCAGCAGCAGCCGCTCGCTCTTTCTCACTTGCGCCAACACATGCACATATGGCACTTAGCCAGTGATGCGTTTACAGCCACACAAAAAGTCGGACAACTCCAACACCACACATAAAGTGTCATTCCAGGTCGTTACTCTATGATTTACCAATCAAATCCGTGCTTATTCTCGTGTCATTTATTAGGAATCTTAATTTATAAATTGTAATCATGAAATGCTGTTAGTATATTAAATAAATACTAATAAAAATATATGTTTTACAAACAGGAAGTTGCAGGAATGTACACATGATCCCCTGCTTACATCTCATTGTGCAACATGTGAATGTTTTAATGGGAACTAAATGTAATGTCTGAAGGGGGTACAAATTATTTTCAAAGCAGGACCTCCACTCAGACAAACAATACAAGTACACAGTTGATGAAAAACAATATTTTTTGTGATTGTCATTGTAAGTGGGCCTAAACACTTATATTAGAAAATCATCTCATGGAAATTACTGCTGTCATTTGATTATGTTGTCTGTCTATCTGTGTTGTCCCTGCGATGAGGGGGGACTTGTCCAGGGTGTACGCCGCCTTCCGCCCGAATGCAGCTGAGATAGGCTCCAGCACCCCCCGCGACCCCGAAAGGGACAAGCGGTAGAAAATGGATGGATGGATGGAGATTGAACTTGTTATTTAGTCAGGTTTGGGACAGGTGTGCTGCTGGGCTCACACACATGAAAAATTAGAGGGAACATTGATCGTGATTAATAGTCGTGATTTAAATCGCGATTAAAAAATAGCCGCGCCGCCCTACAGAATTGAACTCAACAAGCAAGGCCAATATTGCAAAATATAAATACCAACAAGTAGGAACATACTTCATGACAGACTTTTCTGGGACAAACAGACCTCATGTGCACATCTGTTTCCAGTAGGTACACAAGAAGGCTTTTAGACAGACATTTCCTGGTGGACAAATTTAATATGCTTATGCTTTCAAATAGGAAACTGTCTTCACTGCATGCATGGAGACTTTTGTCACAGGTGTGACCCTCAGGCGGAGTTCACACTAAGTTCACTCTGCCTTTTTTCCCCCTCATTCTCAGTTTGATGCTGCTCGGATTTTTACAGCTCATTAAACTACAAACGAAGCAACGTGCCTGCGGCTGCTTTTTGTTGATGTATACATTAGATATAAATAACTAAACTTTTTTTTTTCTTCACCCCTGAATTTGACCGTATGCCTGCATGCATATGTTATTTTATGTTTCAACTGCTACCTTTCACACTCTGATGGCCATTCAGTGCCTCAAGGCTCGTTTACATCTGGTTTACAGCCTTGACTTATATATACCATTTGATTTATTTTTTTAAATACCATATTGCATAAACATGTCATTGCACCCCGCACCAGCAGAGGGTGGTGTACTGCCAGACATTTGAGACATACACTGAATTTGAAAGGCAAATAACATGATAACAATTAAGGGTGGCCGATACTTGGAATTTTGGTATCGAACCTAATATCGAGCTAATATCGCCATGCTGATACTCTTGACAGGAAATGTCATCATCGAGTAAACAATTTAGTGAATTTGTCTTTAGTTTAAAACTGTATACCGTATTTTTCGGAGTATAAGTCGCTCCGGAGTATAAGCCGCACCGGCCGAAAATGCATAATAAAGAAGGAAAAAAACATATATAAGTCGCACTGGAGTATAAGTCGCATTTTTGGGGGAAATTTATTTGATAAAACCCAACACCAAGAATAGACATTTGAAAGGCAATTTAAAATAAATAAAGAATAGTGAACAACAGGCTGGATAAGTGTGCGTTATATGAGGCATAAATAACCTGGTATATTGTGTCGGTGTACATTTACCAGCAATGTAAAAAAAAAAGTCACCCTCAACCCATACTTGCCAACCCTCCCGGATTTTCCGGGAGACTCCCGAAATTCAGCACCTCTCCCGAAAACCTCCCAGGACAAATTTTCTCCAGAAAATCTCCCGAAATTCAGGCGCAGCTGGAGGCCACGCCCCCTCCAGCTCCATGCGGACCTGAGTGACGTGTTGACAGCCTGTTCTCACGTCCCTTTCTCACAACATAAACAGCGTACCTGCCCAATCACGTTATAACTGTAGAATGATGGAGGGCGAGTTCTTGGTTTCTTATGTGAGTTTATTGTTAGGCAGTTTCATTAATGTCCTCCAAGCGCGGTAACAACACACAACAACAGCAGTCAAGTTTTCGTCTACCGTAAAGCAGTTCGTCTGCCGTAAACAGCAATGTTGTGACACTTTTAAACAGGACAATACTGCCATCTACTGTACATGCATATGTGACCCACCGATAATGTGTCACATTTTTGTGTTGATTTTTTTATTTTATTTTGTGGTTTGAATTCGTTTTTGGAGCGGTCATTACACATTTATCAGTATTCACATTGGTCAGTAGGGGGCAGTAGGGGGTTTCTTCCCAATTGAATGCTATCACCTGCAGACCGGAAGTGTCTTCATTCTGATGAGCGACCAGTCTGTGAACAATTGAAACGTCCTGTGTGCTTTTTTCTCCTGTATAACAGGTTAGTTTTGGTGAATCAACTCACTGAATAATATCCTTGTGATCTTTATAAGTTTAAGTACACATTCTGATGGAGGAGCCTAACTCTAAAGTGTTTGTGAGTTGTAGTTTGTATTTGTGAATGAATCCAGTGCACAGCTGCAGTAATCAATACAAAAAGGCGACGTGAGTGCGCAATGTTTATATAGGAACTTCTGATCCTAATTCAGACTCCCAAATTAGAGCTCCCGTTTTTTTATTGATTTTATAATGTATATTTGTATAATGTGTGTGTTCTGAAATAGTGACAGAGAATAGAATAAGGATGGACAATTCAACCCTAAACTCAACAATGAGTAGATGAGTGTTATGTGTGTGTATATGTGTAAATAAATGAACACTGAAATTCAAGTATTTCTTTTATTTATTTATATATATATATATATACACAGTATATATATATATATATATATATAAAATAAAAAAATATATATAGCTAGAATTCACTGAAAGTCAAGTATTTCTTATATATATATATATATATATATATATATATATATATATATATCTTAACCACGCCCCCAACCACGCCCCCGCCCCACCCCCGACCACGCCCCCCACCTCCCAAAATCGGAGGTCTCAAGGTTGGCAAGTATGCCTCAACCCGAAAAACACCAAGTTTATGTGGTTTGGAAATGCACCAGTCTACGTAAAGAAGGAAAACCACCATTACTATTATACTCATTAGTATAATAGAAAAAAATCTTATTAATCCATCTATAAATTATATAAAGCAATCTAGGATTGGCTTAATGGAAAATGGATGGATACATTTTCTAAACAAATATATTTTTTGACATGAATGCGCCGATCAATCCGCCGTATTTCATTAAGAAGTACGTGATCGCCATTGCCGACTAACGCCGATTTCCTCCGGCTGATACAAATTTTTTTTTTTTGCTCGCAGCTAATTATGTGTCTCCTTTCACAGTGTGGAGCCGCTCCTCCAAGCTAATAATAAATCACGCCCACTGCGGCAATTAAACTGCATTTCTTAGTATTATCACTGGAGGACGAGGCTAAACATGTTACACACCAAGAGTAAGCCAGGAGTCCACATGCTAATAGGAAAGCTAACCGCTAAGCAAGCATGAAACAACACCGAGAAATAAGTGTGTAGTAAACTTTAAGAAGTGTAGATGGAATTGTGTTAGATCAGAAAGTAAGCAGATATTAACAAGTCGACTAATTCGAGTCTAAAGAGAGGATAATATAACAGCAGCTGTTGTCCTGACAGCAGTGTCGCAGTCAGTACACAGGGATGATCGATCCATAATTTAGTGGTGTCAATGGCAATTGTATCACTATATTATCGATACGAGAGTGATTACGTTGATATTATTTTCTCCAAAAAAAAAAAAAATGTTGTTAGTGTTTGAAAATTCAGGTAATTTCCTGGACACAGGTGGACCTTGGGGGTAAGAACGAAAGGATTTAAATGAGTAGTAGATAGTTTTTGTTTAGTCATTGTGTACTATTGACTTTGGATCAAACATAAAAGGAAATAAGTAACTAGTTTTGATATTGTGTTGATATTGTTAAACTGTCAACGACAGATGTCTGATAATATCGGACTGCCGATATTATCGGCCGATAAATGCTTTAAATTGTAATATCGGAAATTATCGGTATCGGTTTCAAAAAGTAAAATGTATGACTTTTTAAAATGCCGCTGTACGGAGTGGTACACGGACGTAGGGAGAAGTACAGAGCGCCAATAAACCTTAAAGGCACTGCCTTTGCGTGCCGGCCCAATTTCATTATATCCACGGCTTTTCACATACACAAGTGAATGCCACGCATACTTGGTCAACAGCCATACAGGTCACACTGAGTGTGGCCGTATAAACAACTTTAACACTGTTAAAAATATGCGCCACACTGTGAACCCACACCAAACAAGAATGACAAACACATTTCGGTAACACAACATAAACACAACAGAACAAATACCCAGAAGCCCTTGCAACACTAACTCTTCTGGGACGCTACAATACACCCCCCCCCCCCCCCGCTATTCTCTACTCAACCCCGCCCCCCCAACCCCGCCCACCTCAACCTCCTCATACTCTCTCAGGGAGAGCATGTTCCAAATTCCAAGCTGCTGTTTTGAGGCATGTTAAAAAAAATAATACACTTTGTGACTTCAATAATAAATATGGCAGTGCCATGTTGGCATTTTTTTCCATAACTTAAGTTGATTTATTTTGGAAAACCATGTCTGTCCAGGGTGTACCCCGTCTTCCGCCCGAACGCAGCTGAGATAGGCTCCAGCACCCCCCGCGACCCCAGGGACAAGCGGTAGAAAATGAAAATGGATGGATGTTACATTGTTTAATGCATCCAGCGGGGCATCACAACAAAATAATGGCATAATAATGTGTTAATTCCACGACTGGATATATCGGTATCGGTTGATATCGGAATCGGTAATTAAGAGTTGGACAATATCGGATTATCGGCAAAAAAAGCCATTATCGGACATCTCTAGTAGTAGATAGTAGTTTTTGTTTAGTCGTTGTGTACTATTGACTTTGGATCAAACAATTGTATGCCATAAAAGGGAATAAGTAACTAGTTTTAATATTGTGTTGATATTGTTAAACTGTCAACAGTACACACCATAAATACATTGAAAAATGTACATTTAGTACATGCGATCGGTTTTGGTATCGGACAATCTCACTTATGGATGACCTGTATTGTCATCGGCAGCATAAAACCGTGATCGGCTCATACATTTTGGACATTTATTGTTTTTTTTGAATATTTATTTATTAATTTGATAGGGAAATCATACTACAGGTATTGAGAAAACAGACACTGTTTTCCTTCCCCCCCGCCCCAAAATAATACAAAAAATAGAGATGTCCGATAATAGCTTTTTTGCCGATATCTGATATTCAGATATTGTCCAACTCTTAATTACCGATTCCGATATCAACCGATACCGATATATACAGTCGTGGAATTAACACATTATTATGCCTAATTTTGTTGTGATGCCCCGCTGGATGCATTAAACAATGTAACAAGGTTTTCCAAAATAAATCACCTCAAGTTTTGGAAAAAAAATGCCAACATGGCACTGCCATATTTATTATTGAAGTCACAAAGTGCGTTTTTTTTTTTTTAACATGCCTCAAAACAGCAGCTTGGAATTTGGGACATGCTCTCCCTGAGAGAGCATGAGGAGGTTGAGGTGGGCGGGGTTGAGGTGGGGGGGTTAGGGGGTAGCGGGGGTGTATAATGTAGCGTCCCGGAAGAGTTAGTGCTGCAAGGGGTTCTGGGTATTTGTTCTGTTGTGTTTATGTTGTGTTACGGTGCGGATGTTCTCCCGAAATGTGTTTGTCATTCTTGTTTGGTGTGAGGTTCACAGTGTGGCGCATATTTGTAACAGTGTTAAAGTTGTTTATACGGCCACCCTCAGTGTGACCAGTATGGCTGTTAACCAAGTATGCTTGCATTCACTTGTGTGTGTGAAAAGCCGTAGATATTATGTGATTGGGCCGGCACGCAAAGGCAGTGCCTTTAAGGTTTATTGGCGCTCTGTACTACTCCCTATGTCCGTGTACCACTCCGTACAGCGGCATTTTAAAAAGTCATAAATTGTACTTTTTGAATCCGATACCGATAATTTACGATATCACATCTTAAAGCATTCATCGGCCGATAATATCGGCAGTCCGATATTATCGGACATCTCTCATTTAAATGAGTAGTAGATAGTGGTTTTTGTTTAGTAATTGTATAAAAAAAGTTTAAATAATAAAAAATATAACAAAAAATAAATAATAAAAAATGAAAATAAAATAAGAATAACCCCCCACCCCGTCCTACATTACAGTCACAGTGGGTAGCAATGTAGTGCCTTCCTCTTCACTACAAGCAGATAGAAAATCTAACAAACTGACTAAAAGAAAAAAAAAGTACCAAAAAAATCATACAGATAAGTCTCATTGAATACAATTTTTTTTTAAAGTATTGTTTGACAAATGCAAGTTTTATTGCAACTGGTTGATTAAAAATGCTACCATTTTTTTTTTAAACCAAAAAAGTTAAAAAGCTATTTTTTTATGCACCACAAAAGTGCTTTGCAGACTTAAAAAACAATGAAAAAAGTTCAGCTCGTTTTAAAAATGTGTGACATAAATGACCTTGGTCTAGTTTACATCCGCTGCAAGTAATGTGAATGTTTTGAGTTTAGGAGATGATTAGCGGATGAATGTTTTACGTAAAAAGTATGGCCGGGCAACAAGACAAAGCACTACTTTGTCCCACTTTGGCTCGTCCTGATTGCACATAATGCAGCGGAAATCACTCAGGATCCTTTTAAAAGGTGTTAGTCGAACAAAAATATACACGGATGTGGTAAGCCTACACACAATAGCTGGGATTGCTTCAGCACAACAAGGCCAAAACATCCAGGCTATTATCAGTGACTCATTCAAACGTAATATTATTTGGGGACAAACTAGTGCACGTAACAAGAAATATTCCAATTACAGTCGTGGTCAAAAGTTTACATACACTTGTAAAGAACAATGTCATGGCTGTCTTGAGTTTCCAGTAATTTCTACAACTCTTATTTTTTTGTGATAGAGTGATTGAAGCACATACTTGTTGGTCACAAAAAACATTCATGAAGTTTGGTTCTTTTATAAACTTATGAGTCTACTGAAAATGTGAGCAAATCTGCTGGGTCAAAAGTATACATACAGCAATGTTAATATTTGGCAAGTTTCACTGCAATAAGGCGCTTTTGGTAGCCATCCACAAGCTTCTGGAAAGCTTCTGGTTGAATTCTTGACCACTCCTCTTGACAAAATTGGTGCAGTTCAGCTAAATTTGTTGGTTTTCTGACATGGACTTGTTTCTTCAGCATTGTCCACATGTTTAAATCAGGACTTTGGGAAGGCCATTCTAAATCCTTAATTCTAGCCTGATTTAGCCATTCCTTTACCACTTTTGACGTGTGTTTGGGGTCATTTTCCTGTTGGAACACCCAACTGCGCCCGAGACCCAACCTCCGGGCTGATGATTTTAGGTTGTCCTGAATAATTTGGAGGTAATCCTCCATTTTTATTGTCCCATTTACTCTCTGTAAAGCACCAGTTCCATTGGCAGCAAAACAGGCCCAGAGCATAATACTACCACCACCATGCTTGACGGTAGGTTTGATGTTCCTGGGATTAAAGGCCTCACATATTGCTGGGTATTGTGGCCAAACAGCTCAATTTTTGTTTCATCTAACATCACATGGACAAAGATAAGACCTTCTGGAGGAAAGTTCTGTGGTCAGATGAAACAAAAATTGACCCCCTGGCCTAAAACAAGAGAAACAAGGACATTTTCTATTTTCGGCCACGGTAACATTACAGAGAGTTTGAACAGTAACACTGTGTTTGAATACAGGAAAATTAAAAAAAAAGGTACTTAAATAAAGTAATTATTTGGCGTACCACAAGATGGAGCCCTCGTATCACAAGTGATACAAGTACCACAGATTGAGAATCACCTACATAATTTCAGTCAATGGATTGATTTATATATACCGTATTTTTCGGAGTATAAGTCGCACCGGAGTATAAGTCGCACCTGCCGAAAATGCATAGTAAAAAAGGAAAAAAACATATATAACTATGAAAAAAACTGCGACTTATAGTCCGAAAAATACGGTATATATATATATATATATATAATATCAATCTATTGACATTAATTAAAATCTCATTTTGTACCCCCTAAAAAACACCCCAATTTTAAAATGTAAAATGATTTTTAACAAATATTGTATCATAAACAGTACAATAGAATGTACTAAAAGCAACTACAGTACAGTAGTTTTATGAAGGAATGTAATAATAACAGCATTTACCTTGGAGAGCAGACTTCTACGATATCTCGTGCGAGCTGGTTCGCCATCAACAGCTTCTCCATACTTTCACGGATAAATGTCTTTCGTTTGGGAATCATTTCAACGCCCGTAGCTAGCGTCATCCACTCCTCCCGTTTCGGTATGGTGAAGACGATAGCGGTGTTGGCGCAGCCCTGTTTCGCCAATTTCGCTACACGCACACCTCAGTCGTGTTTTTCCATGATTTCTTTCTTTAATTCAAAGAATATCATCCCACTTCGTCTTCTCATTTTGTCCTTCAAGCTCACTTGCATCTTTCCCATGGCTGGAAAACCAACGGAAAAAAACATCAAATGTGTCCTTTGTAAGAGGAGTCTGTGGCTGACGTGTGTTCCAATAAAGTCCAAAATTCTAAAAAAAAAAAAAATACACGTTCAACACAGGGAATACACGTTCCCACAAAATACATGTAAAATACACGGGCAGAAAAAACTGTGAGACAAACAAACCGTATTTCTCCTATCCTGGCTTGCCTGCAGCAATCAGCGCGGCAACTCTTAAAGTGACAGTGTCCAGTTCACATTGAAACAAGGACGGTTTTCAGACAAATATATCTGGATAAATTAAAATACTGAAAATATACTAGGAGTTCTACTTATAATAGTTCTAATGATAATAATAATAATAACTTAGTAAGAAAAATATTTTTGCATAACCAACATGGCACCGACAGATAGTGAATGAGACACCAGCTGTAGGGCGGTTCTTCTTCAACACTGTGGCATTCGCTATGCCAACTAGCCAACTTAACCCAAATGTATTTATTTATTTTTTTGTATTTATTTATTTTTGTCCCTGTCCAGCTACTCAGGCAAGTCATATAGTTGATGTAGATGCCCATATCGGCTGTACAGATTTACTTTACAAAAGAGAAGTGTGGGATACATCTCTTGTTGCCTTATTTGTATTTGACTTTATTAAATGTATTTAAATTATCATTTGGTGCGGCTAGAAAGAGAAGAGAAAAAAAAGGAAGACAGAGGGGGAAATTGCAGGGACAAGAGGGGGATAAGACAGAGAGACAACAACAAACACAACAATAACAACAACAGAACAGCATCAGCAAATAGGATATGTACAAATATGATGGTAAAAGTGATAGCAAAGAAGCAGTTAGTGTAATTAATATTACTAATACAGAAATGACAATGAGCATTATTACACTACAAATGGAGCAATACAAATACCAATAGAAATAGCGCTATTGATAATGAATAATAACAATAATCACCTCTATTATCAACAATACAATTGTTTCAAATGCAACAATACATATATGCAATGATAACTTGAAATACAAAAGAAAGCAGATAAATGGAGGGGAAGAAGGAGAAGCGAACCGTATTAACCTTGTAGATCGTTATAGTAATAATAGGTTACGCTTTGTCAGTGTGCCGTGTGTTACCCTGTTTACCCTAGCGCAACAACGTTAATATATGTTTGATGAAACCTGATTAAATGCATGAGTGTATGTATTCATATGTGCTTGTATGTGTATCTGTATGTTTGTAGAGTGAATGTATATGTACAGTATGTGTATATTTGTATGCGGAACTTAAAGAGGAACTGCACCTTTCGTTCCTTTTTAAATTGTGCCTATCATTACCAAGCCTTACGCAAGACAAGAACACCAATGTTTTTTCTT
>NC_084561.2:15668823-15698823 GCF_033978685.3 Nerophis lumbriciformis | reverse complement strand
AAAACAGCAGCTTGGAATTTGGGACATGCTCTCCCTGAGAGAGCATGAGGAGGTTGAGGTGGGCGGGGTTGAGGTGGGGGGGTTAGGGGGTAGCGGGGGTGTATAATGTAGTGTCCCGGAAGAGTTAGTGCTGCAAGGAGTTCTGGGTATTTGTTCTGTTGTGTTTATGTTGTGTTACGGTGCGGATGTTCTCCCGAAATGTGTTTGTCATTCTTGTTTGGTGTGGGTTCACAGTGTGGCGCATATTTGTAACAGTGTTAAAGTTGTTTATATGGCCACCCTCAGTGTGACCTGTATGGTTGTTGACCAAGTATGCATGGCATTCACTTGTGTGTGTGAAAAGCCGTAGATATTATGTGACTGGACCGGCACGCAAAGGCAGTGCCTTTAAGGTTTATTGCCGCTCTGTACTTCACACTACGTCCGTGTACACAGCGGCGTTTTAAAAAGTCATAAACTTTACTTTTTGAAACCGATACCGATGATTTTGAAACCGATACCGATAATTTCCGATATTTTCAAGCATTTATCGGCTGATTATATCGGCAGTCCGATATTATCGGACATCTCTAATCCTTATACTGTATAAGGTCAGGTTTGCTGTAAGGCTTTTATGTTCATGCATTCCTTCTCAATAAAAAAGTAAAAAAATACAAAAAAACTCCCCTTCATAAATGATTTACACCCCTTTGATTTTAGAAGCCCTGGTCTACATCTTCACTGCTTATGTCTAACACAGACATGCAAACCATACGTAAACATACATACTGTAAAGTGCCGATGTAACATAAAACAGAGATGATGAAGGCTCATTTTCCGATAGGGATGATTAGAAATGTGTTTATAGCAGCTATTTTTAATCGCCTATTTGTATCATTTTGGACTTAGACCGCAAAATTAGGATGATGACGTGTCCCTTCACCCGTCAAACTAAGACATGTGTTCTCCTTAGGACCATTTATGAATATCTAATTGTTGCTTTGAATTTTTTCACAGTGTAGCACATTCTTGCCTAAAATAGTGTGTTGTGTCTTCCCAAAGTCCTTCCCCTTTTGGAGGGAGCTCAAGGAAGCGTGACTCAGGGTGGAGATGAGTATCTGAGCTGCTGGGAGCCGAGTTGCAGCGCAAGGGAGAGAGACGAGTGGGGATGTGGAAGGGTTATGGTTAAGACTTCAACTTTTGTCGCTCCTGTATCATATTGTACACACTCACTTTCTTCTCTGATTATTGGTATTAGATCCATGACTGTTGCAAGAGCAGACTGACGTCTGGATGGGAGACTCCAAGTCAGCTTCCAAAACCACCTGGAATGGTAAGAAACACCAACTTGTTACTTGATTGACATACAAAATGCATGGAGGTTTTCTAGTGTTGATATGAGGGGACTGCAGTCATTGCATTTCCATGGGGGAGAAACATAAATACTAACATGATATGTGTGTTTTTAAAAGTTTAGAGGGGAAAACATTGGCTTGGATAATACACAACTGTTAATTATTTCAATAAAGTGATAATGCACAACTGTTAATTATTAAAATTAAGTGATAATAAATATAAATAAATTATAAGTAATACTTAAAATCTTGTTTTATATATATATATATATGTGTGTGCTAGTTCTAGCTATTAGGCTGTTCTAGTTTTTAATTTATTTTACTATTTATTTTACTTGTTGGGTCAGCTATTTGTGGTTCTTGCGTTGTTGTTTTTTAAATGCACTGTATCTCTTTGAGGTTGTTTGTTCAATGTAAAGTGCTTTTAAAAAGAAATCTATTTTTATTATTATAATACACAACTGTTAATGATCACAATGAAGTGCATTATGTAAATATTTAAGAATGCATAGTTGCAGTATAACCTTCTGGTAACCAGTGTCCCTTGCAGTTGAAATTCCATCCATCCATCCATTTTCTACCGCTTGTCCCTTTTGGGGTCGCGGGGGGTCGCTGGATTCGCTGCATTCGGGCGGAAGGCGGGGTACACCCTGGACAAGTCGCCAAATTTGAGTTATTTATTTATTTATTTTTACAAAAATGTGTTACGCTGACAAAATAAGTTGACAAATGTCCTCTATAGAGGACATTGGTTCTCAGGAGAATATCTGAGTGTACGAGTTGGTTTCAGAGAAAATATTTTTAAATGCTGAGAAGCTCCAGTATGGACGGTCACATGGGACAAAATCCAATAAGTAAGTAATCCATCCATCCATCCATCCATTTTCTACCGCTTGTCCCATTTGGGGTCGCGGGGGGTAGTGGAGCCTATCTCAGCTGCATTCGGGCGGAAGGCGGGGTACACCCTGGACAAGTCGCCACCTCATCGCAGGGCCAACACAGATAGACTAATACTTTATTTAAATGTAATTGGAATTAAGTACATAAATGCGTTATTAAATGTGTCAGTAATTAATTTTATGTAAGATTATATTTGATTATTTAGTCATTTAATTAATTACTTCAGATACAATACATTATTTTATTATTTAATGAATTATTGATTTCAATATTTTATTATGTCAATATTTAATTATGTTATCATTTAATTAATTATTGATTTCAATATGTACTTAATTATTTCATAATTTAATTATTTATTTACTTTTTTAATATTTATTTATTTATTTAATTATTTAGTCATTGAATTAATTAGTTCAGATGTAATACATTATTTTTTATCATATAATTAATTCTTGATTTCAATATTTTCTAAATTAATTTAATATTTAATTATTTTTATCATTTAATGAAATATTGATTTCAATATTTTCTTATTTCAAAAATGTACTTAATTATTTAATGTTCTCATGATTTATCTGAGTATTTCATGAACTAGTGAGTCAGAACTTGTGTCAAACTCAACTGTCAAAGTCAGCGGGCGGGTCCTAACACCTTGGTTTCCACAGCGTAAGCGTAATGGTCGAGATCTCGGTCTGAAAGTGCGTATATAACTCCGACAACTTCAATAAATCCCTCTCCCATAACTCAACAGGGTCTAAAATGTTTACCACCAACAACCTGAAAAAGTACAACTTTATCCTCCATTAGCCACCATGTTTTGAAAGACTTCCACAGTTCAGAGGAAAGCAATCATTGGACTAGATTTGTGCTAGCCGCGACCCCTGACTTTGATGGCTGAGTTTGACCTACTCAGTGGCCTAGTGGTTAGAGTGTCCGCCCTGGGATCGGTACGTTGTGAGTTCAAACCCCGGCCGAGTCAAACCAAAGACTATAAAAATGGGACCCATTACCTCCCTGCTTGGCACTCAGCATCAAGGGTTGGAATTGGGGGTTAAATCACCAAAAATTATTCCCGGGCGCGGCCAACGCTGCTGCTCGCTGCTCCCCTCACCTCCTAGGGGGTGATCAAGGGTGATGGGTCAAATGCAGAGAAGGATTTCGCCACACCTAGTTTAACTTTATTAGACAAAATGTAAATAATAAAATCATGAAACTTAATTAAATCATAGAATGATTAATTAATGTAATCATGACTCAATTAATTAAATAATTATTTAAATATGGAAATAATTAATTAAATATTCAAATGTGCTTTTACATTAGATACATTAATACATTTAATAACACATTTATGTTTTTAATTGTAATGAATTAATGACACACATAAGTAATTGTTCAAAGATGTGCTTATTTATTAAATTTAGTCCCATTCGACCCTTTATAAAAACGCCTCGCAGCGTCACATTTTTTGATTATAATGGATCCTCCAAAGTGAAATTTACCTCAAGTTGTATAGTATTTATAATATAAAGAATTTCAACCCCAACGATTATCTCAAAACGACCTAAGCAAGTTACACTAATCCTTGCATCTACTGATTAACTCTTGCTTTTCCCAGCTTCAGCCTTTTTCAGGCTTCCTGTTACTCTCAATAGCCTTTTGCATGTCTGAATATGACATGCTGTCGAATTGATTTGTAGATAATAGGCACTTTTGGCTAATGGAGTACTTGAAAGGTTTTTCATGGCCGCACTTGGCGTCGAGCACCGTCTGTCTCATATTCAAATTTGTTGAGGCAGTAAAGGATCTCATGATGGTGTAGTCGGCTTTTATTTCACATACTGTCCCCGGTTTCCTCTTCAAAAAGTATTTTAGGTGTCCCCAGTATAATGTATTTACCTAACACCTAATGCAAAAGCAGTAGCTGTGTGTTGTATTTACACGTTTCTTCTTTTAAGAGTTGGACAAAAAAAAAAAAAATAATAATGAATAGGGATGATGTTTGTTCAGAAATTTTCGATTTCAATGCCATTATCGAATCCTCTTATCAAACCGATTCCTTATCGAATCCTCTTATCAAACCGATTCCTTATCGATTCTCTTATCGAACCCAGATAAGTTGTTGTATATGGAAAAAAAACATAATACTTGGTTTAACAAAAGCTCACTTTTATTTTTTGAGAAAAAAATAAAATAAACAGAGCGAACGCCGCCCTGGTCGCTCTGGCTGTCATGAATGTCATCATCTGAAATAGGATGACGTTAACATTCTCTTAATTTACATCTAGTAAGCACTAGTTTATTAGACGGACCTGCAAACTCTGGAGTGGTGTAGGCTACAAGATACCGTTAACGTTATCAGACACATACAAAAAGGCTAACGTTAACGTTACCGTTAGCCACTGACTATGCTTAGGTAAGGTTAGTCTCGCTAACATTACTGCAGTCCTGGTTGACATAAGAGGTAACGTTATTTTAGCCTAAAGGCTACAAGTGAGCAGATATGGAAATTAACCGGCAACAGTTAAGGTTAGTTACTCACCGGCACTATCACTGGGACTGCAGGTAGAAGCAGAGGAAGAGGGGCGTGCTTCGTCATCTCTGTCGCTGCTTCTCCACGTGTCGAAGACACGACACGTTTCTCTAACCTTCAGGTTATGTACGGCCTGAACATGTTTCAACATGTTTGTTGTACTGCTCCCCTTACAGGAAAGCGAAGCCTGGCAATAATTGCTGATAGCCGTTTCCTCGTCGTATTTCTTAGTAAAGTGAAGCCATGCCTTGGAGCGTTTTTTCCGGTCCATTGTTGTTGCTGCTTCTGTATCTGCCGCCGAATGACTGAGCTACGTCATTTCCTAGGACGTGCCGCAGGGCATTTCCTGTGGGACGGGATTCGTTCTCAGGGATTCTAATAAAGAACCAAATCTTTTTCGTTACTATAGAGGCTTCGATAACGGGAACCGTTTCTCAAAAAGGGATTCGAATCCATGGAATCGGTTCTTTTCTTATCGAACAATCGGGAGAACCAGTTTTCGAACATTATCCCTAATAATGAATTAGAGACAATGTGTTGATAGGTGTTAAAATATTTTTTCGATCATTGTATTGTTTATATTTTCTATGCTGCCTATTTATTTCCCCGTGAGCCTTATTCATGAATATTTATGCACAGATATTTTCATGAGCAAAATATAAAATGCAGAAAGTCTCTCTTAAAGCAACATAATACAAAACAGTGACAAATTTAAAAAAAATACATCCCCAAACTTTGTACATTTGAGAAACTTGTATTAGGGGAAAAAAACGATAATTTATGTTATTTTTGTTATTTTTTGGTATTGATAATACTATTTTCTTCAGTCTTTAAAATAGTTAAAAATGTGTTTCGATACTTTTTTAATAGAAGTGTCTCAATGTGAGATTAATATCGGTTAGAAAAAAAAACCACACCAATTGGATTATATCGACCTGCTTCTCCAACGTCCGATATAGGAACTCAATATACCTTACATGACATGTAAAAATAGTTTCTCAGTGACTTTCCAATACAAAAGAAATGCATTAAAACAAATGTGCTAGCTCTATGCCAATTTACATTGGCTATGCCATGTATACACATGCTACTAATTAGCATTAGCGATTTTACAGTTTTTAAAGTTCAACCAAACCAAACAGTGCAATTTCAACACGTCCAAATTTGGTGATCAAAACTACAAATAAGATGCACATTACAGTCAAAAACCTGGTGTGTAATAATAAGTACAATGTTTACAGTGTAAACACTTTGTAGGGCTCAACAAAATAAAAGACTGGCACATTCAACTTAATGGCAAAAGACTGCTTCCTGACTACGGCAACGCGAGACAGACTGAACTGCACACTTGCAAATGAGACTCTCGGAAGTGTAAGAAAACAAGATCTAACTACTGGATAGGCTAAAATATTGGTATTGTATCGGAAGTGAAAACATTTAATCTATTTTTTTAAGTTTACATAGTAGCCATAATTCAACATGTTAATGCCTGACACAGCGTAAAATAACATAGACCAGAATGTATTTTGTTAGTTGTAGAAATCAAGACAGACAGTGTGGGCCTAATCTACAAACATCCAAATAACTGGTGCTAAACAGCGTGTGCAAACTATACAATTGCATGTATAGAGACACTCATTTCCCTTCACATTTATGGCATTATGTCCAACTTGTGGCGTTTTGTCATGTTGTTGAACATGCAGCACACAAATATAATATGTACCACCTTTATTGAAGCTATATTGACACGCAATCTAGACCAGTGTTTTTCAACCTTTTTTGAGTCAAGGCACATTTTTGCGTTGAAAAAATCCGGAGGCACACCACCAGGAGAAATCATTAAAAAACGAAACTCAGTTAACAGTAAAAAGTCGTTATCCAACAATTGCGATATGACTTTAAACCATAACCAACCATGCATCAATATAGCTTTTGTCTCAAAGTAGGTGTACTGTCACCACCTGTCACATCACGCCGTGACTTATTTGGAGTTTTTTTGCTGTTTTCCTGTGTGTAGTGTTTTAGTTCTTGTCTTGCGCTCCTATTTTGGTGGCTTTTTCTCTTTTTTTTGGTATTTTCCTGTAGCAGTTTCATGTCTTCCTTTGAGCGATATTTCCCGAGAATATTTCAGTTGTTTTAATCCTTCTTTGTGGGGACATTGTTGATTGTCATGTCACGTTGGGATGTACATTGTGGACGCCGTCTTTGCTCCACAGTAAGTCTTTGCTGTCGTCCAGCATTCTGTTTTTGTTTACTTTGTAGCCAGTTCATTTTTAGTTTCGTTCTGCATAGCCTTGCCTAAGCTTCAATGCCTTTTCTTAGGGGCAGTCACCTTTTGTTTATTTTTGGTTTAAGCATTAGACGCCTTTTTACCTGCACACTGCCTCCCGCTGTTTCCGACATCGACAAAGCAATTAGCTACCTGCTGCCACCTACTGATATTGTATGGTATAACATGGTTACTCTGCCGAGCTCTCGACAGCACCGACACTCAACAACAACACATCATTTGCAGACTATAATTACTGTTTTGCAAAAAATATTTTTAACCCAAATAGGTGAAATTAGATAATCTCCCACGGCACACCAGACTGTATCTCATGGCACACTAGTGGGCCGCAGCACAGTGGTTGAAAAACACTGATCTAGACAACAAAACCCTCTTTTAGCACGCTGAAGGTGCGCTCTGGGAGATACTGCGGTGTTGTGATGGCACGTCAGACGCAAGAAAATGCATATTGCAAGAATAAAAATGAACACCGTTAAAAAAAACGCCAGCAGACACCAAAATGAATCAAATTAATTTGTTTTAATCAGCCCCGTAAGTCATCCCACAGCTATAAAATGTCACTGCTGAATTGACGATATGTCTAATATTCTGCAGTGCAGATTTTTAGAAATAAAGTAAAAACAGATGAAAACAAAAAGGGACCAATTAAAGAACACAAAGGACATAATAGCCATTAGAAGAGCGCAGAGCTGATGCAATCAGCTGCGCCATTGGTACATACAGTTGCAAAAGTAAAACACAACAAAAAACAAAACAAAAAAAAGAGCAATAAATAATACATACTATGGACATTTGATTGCACCATGCATAGATAAGCAAAAAAACATCAAAACAAAACAACAATCTCAGCACCCTGCGGTGCGGCACGGCCAGAGACAGGAACAGACCTTACACAGCAACCAAGGGAGCAGACACCGTCCTAGGCTGCCCACCAGCCCCCCAGGTCTATGTCCGCGCGAATGAGCGAGACCGAAGTGTTCGATACATGCTCACTCGGTTCCGTAATGCTCATCCAGTCCCCATCTCCTCCGGTCTCTCCACCCGGACTCTGGTGTGGCAGAAAGCCAGAAGCTGGTCTGCGGTGCAAACATGGCCAAGAGGCTGAGGCAGATCAAAAGTCCACAAAAAACATGTCACAACAAAAGGAAACATCAAGAATAGAGATGTTTGATAATGGCTTTTTTGCCGATATTCCGATATTGTCCAACTCTTAATTACCGATTCCGATATCAACCAAAACCGATATATACAGTCGTGGAATTAACACACTATTATGCCTAATTTTGTTGTGATGCCCCGCTGGATGCATTAAACAATGTAACAAGGTTTTCCAAAATAAATCACCTCAAGTTATGGGAAAAAAATGCCAACATGGCACTGCCATATTTATTATTGAAGTCACAAAGTGCATTATTTTTTTTTAACATACCTCAAAACAGCAGCTTGGAATTTGGGACATGCTCTCCCTAAGAGAGAATGAGGAGGTTGAGGTGGGCGGGGTTGAGTTGGGGGGGCTAGGGGGTAGCGGGGGGTGTATATTGTAGCGTCCCGGAAGAGTTAGTGCTGCAAGGGGTTCTGGGTATTTGTTCTGTTGAGTTTATGTTGTGTTACGGTGCGGATGTTCTCCCGAAATGGGTTTGTCATTCTTGTTTGGTGTGGGTTCACAGTGTGGCGCATATTTGTAACAGTGTTAAAGTTGTTTATACGGCCACCCTCAGTGTGACCTGTATGGCTGTTGACCAAGTATGCATTGCATTCGCTTATGTGTGTGAAATGCCGCATACCGATAACTTTGAAACCAATACGATAATTTTTTTTAAAGCATTTATCAGCCGATAATATCGGCATCCCGATATTATCAGACATCTCTAATCAAGAACACAAAGAGGGATTCTGATAAATAGCATATCATTTTACATTTACAAAAAGACAAACACGCTAAATCAGGGGTGTCAAACGTACAACAGATTTTATTTGGCCCACGAGATGAGTTTGCTAAGTGTAAAAATGAACCTGAGATTTTTGAATGAAAGAAACAGCTGTTCTAAATGTGTCCACTGGATGTCGCAATAGCAATTGTTTGTATCTTTGTAGATGATGCTGCATATGTCAGTCGAGGGAAATGATCAAACTACATTAATAACATACTGTAATTTGATTTTGATGTATTTTTTTTTTTTATCTTGATAGATTGAAAATTAACACCAATGAGATGACTGATGAACATTAAATTTAATTAATTAAATTAAATTTATTCGGAAAATATAAAAAAAATACAAATAAAGATAGAATACTATTAACTGCAACAAGTAAGTGTAAAAAAAACAACAACAACATTATGATTTGTACATTTTCAGAATGTGCTTGTTCTATTTTTAGAAAAAAATCTGAAATTGTCTTTATTTTTAAGTTATCATACCGGGATTTTACCAATCCGGCCCACTTGGGAGTAGATTTTTCTCCATGCGGCCCCCGATCTAAAATTAGTTTGACACCCCTGCGCTAAATGGATTGCGCTCTTCAGTTTTGCTCATTTTTAAGAGACACAGTCCTATGTGCAGGAGCTTTGCGTGCGCTCGTGTTTTCAAACAGGCAAACCTTTAGTAGCTCAGGCCCTGTGCGAACAGAAAATAAACAGACATTGCTCCTACTACACAGAGAAAAAGGAGGGGGCGGGACTGTCGTATTATGTCATATCCATTGTTATTACGACTCTGAGAAAACTCTGTTTGCTCTCGTCCTGATGGAGCCGGAGGGCGACACGTCCAACAGGTGCAAACCAGGATGCCAGCTGTCTATAGTGTTGTTTTTAGCCCCACCTAAGCAGTGGGTTGAGTAAATGTCCTATAGAGAGGAAATGGTACAGTCGATGACCTTCTGGGAGGGGATTTTCTCCCACGTTGATGTTGTGTCAATTCTTGATGACCGCTTTGAGGTTGGTAGTCCGGTAGTTTTCCTTGCCCTTATGTGGGCTCTGTACCGAGGATTTTGCTGTGGCTTGTGCAGCCCTTTGAGACACTTGTGATTTAGGGCTATATAAATAAACATTGATTGATTGAGTCTGTGACGGTCTGCACAATGCCTTCTAAGGTCCAACATGGTCTCTTTTGTTTTTGTACTGTGAGGTTGCACCTGTCCCCCTCCTGTGAGCAGTCCCTTAAGACAGTGTTTTTCAACCACTGTAATTTTACCTATTTGGGTTAAAAATATTTTTTGCAAACCAGTAATAATAATCTGCAAATGTGCCGTTGTTGAGTGTCGGTGCTGTCTAGAGCTCGGCAGAGTAACCATGTTATACTCTTCCGTATCAGTAGGTGGGAGCAAGTAGCTAATTGCTTTGTAGATGTCGAGAACAGGGTTTCTCGTGATCACAATGTGCAGACAAAAGGCGGGTGCCGCTAAGAAAAAGCATAGAAGCTTAGGGATGGCTATGCAGAACGAAACTAAAACTTAACTGGCTACAAAGTAAACAAAAACAGAATCCTGGACGACAGCAAAGACTTTCTGTGGAGCAAAGACAATGTACATCCGAACATGACATGACAATCAACATTGTCCCCACAAAGAAGGATAAAAACAACTTAAATAGTCTTGATTGCTAAAACAAAGCAGGTGCGGGGAATAGCGCTCAAGGAAGACATGAAACTGCTACAGGAAAATACCAACAAAACAGGAAAAGCCACCAAAATAGGAGCGCAAGACAAGAACTAAAACACTACAGACAGGAAGACACCAAAAAAACTCCAAAAAAGTCAAGGCGTGATGTGACAGGTCGTGACAGTACACCTACTTTGAGACAAGAGATATATTGATGCATGCTTGGTTTTGGTTTGAATTAATATTCAACACTTGCGAAAACAACTTTTTATTGTCAATATCGACTGCTCAGTTTCATTTTTTAATATTTTCTGCTGGTGGTGGTTTTTCAATGAAAAAAATGTGCCTTGGCTCAAAAAAGGTTGAAAAACACTGCCTTAAGAATTAGTGATGGGTCATTCGCGAACGATACCATCTCTTTGAGGTAAAAGGACGGAAGCCGGATCTTTCCCCTTCTTGTCTTTTATTAAAGCTGCACGTGATTGGTCAACATGGGAGGAGTTACACACAGACAAGAGGAAGGAAGAGGAGAGTAAAAGAATATTGCTTTATGATTTCAGACGAGACGCTAGAACGTCGAGAGAAATGAGCAGCGGGAAACTAAAGCAGATACACTTTGTGTTTCTGAATCGTTGCCACAAAACTAATACCCGGATGCTGCTTTGTCTTTGAATATTTTTATCATTTGTTGTGTTTCACTGTGAATAGACATTTCAATTTAATACGGATTGGACCTAATTGTCTGATTGAGACTTTGTTTTGGTATTTCGTCATTTTGTTTTGTAGCAATCTGTTAAAGTTAAAGTTAAAGTACCAATGATTGTCACACACACACTAGGTGTGTCAAAATTATTCTCTGCATTTGACCCATCACCCTTGATCACCCCCTAGGAGGTGAGGGGAGCAATGGGCAGCGGCGGTGGCCGCGCCCAGGAATAATTTTTGGTGATTTAACCCCCAATTCCAACCCAAGCAGGGAGGTAATGGGTCCCATTTTTATAGTCTTTGGTATGACTCGGCCTGGGTTTGAACTCACAACCTACCGATCTCAGGGCGGACACTCTTGTTCCGTCTATCGATAAAACAGTGCTTCTCAATTATTTTCTGATGCGTCCCCCCTCCAACCTCTCCGCCGCGACTGTAGATACTATCATTTGTCTATAAAATTGTTAGAAGTACACCTCTGCAGGACATTGTATCCTTAATAACATTAAAGAAAAAAAACAAAGAAATATAGATAAACTTACAAAAAGCAATAACAGAAAAGCATTTATTTGCTTGAAATTTAATGTTTTTTTTATTCTTTTTTCAAACTATAAATATTTTCTGACCCACTTGAACCATTTGATACTGAAAAATGTAATTAGTTAATTCAATAAATAATAGTAAATTAAAATTGATTAGCACAATTAACTCAGGAGCACAATATTAAAGTTAAAGTACCAATGAGGTGTGGTGAAATTATTCTATGCATTTGACCCATCACCCTTGATCACCTCCTGGGAGGTGAGGGGAGCAGTGGGCAGCAGCGGTGGCAGCGCCCGGGAATCATTTTTGGTGATTTAACCCCCAATTCCAACCCTTGATGCCAAGCAGGGATATACAACACTTTAAGCGAAACAACAAAAATGAATAAAACTTAATTTAGGAAGGATTACTGACTACAATGAGCTCATTTTGCTTTTCCAAGCGAGTTTTAAGCCTGATACTGATAAAGCATGTCCCCCCCACCCCCATCCCCCTATCCCTCCCCTCGGCATCACGCCGCACCACCTTAGAATGGCCTGCCCCACTCTTTTAAAAGACTGCTATATAAAGATGTAACGATGTGAACATTTCACCTAAATGACCATATGCTGAAAAAGTACTTGAACACACACCAGCATCTTTTAACCAAGTTTTATTAAATCAAATGAAATAAATAGACAAACAATTTCCTTTCTTGGCAGAAGAATGATGAAATATTGTTTGGACTTCTTAAGAGCCATATTTTTATTTGCGTGTTTAAATATGTGTATCTTATTCCCTTTCAGTTCATAAAAGGTTTTAGAGTGTTTTTAATGATCACGGCAAAACGAGGGTTACTTTCTGTTGTAGTCACGTTGGTGTCATATTTTACCGTTTATACATCGATCAATCTGTTCCAAGAAAATCAGATCAAACTTAATTTATAAAGCACTTCTCCAAAAAGGCCAGCCTGCAAAATCCTGGGGTGACTATAAATTGCTGTCAGTCTTCAAAAACGTTTCAGTAAAAATGCGAATAAAGCAATTTTGTTTAATTTGTTCAAATCCTATGTGAAAAATAGGCCTTAAAACATTGCAACCTTTTGAAAATCCGGGTCGCGGGGGCATAGGGCTGCAGCCTATCCCGGCTGCAATCGATGATGTTGCAAAATCAGGCATTTTAGGTCGCAACAATCACAAAAAAAGCCTGCTAAATCCTGGAGTGTGTATCTCTAGTGACTCAAAGCGCTTTACATAGAGAACCCCAATATATAAGTTACATTTAAACCAGTGTGGGTGGCACTGGGAGCAGGTGGGTAAAGTGTCTTGCCCAAGGACCCAACGGCAGTGACTAGGATGGCGGAAGCGGGAATCGAACCTGGAACCCTCAAGTTGCTGGCACGGCCACTCTACTAACCGAGCTATGCCGGGATTGGTTGTTAGCATTTAGGCTAGCTAGGCAGCTATTGGCGTGCTGGCTGTCTTTTCCAGTAAATTATTAATATCACCAGTCTGTAAATTAATCAAAGTGCAGTTATCAGTGCAGAGGACTGTGTTAATAGCACACTGTCTGATGCTCGCTTATGCTCCACAGGATCACCCCAGGGACGGGTCCTGTCCCCCCTGCTGTTTGTACTGTACACAAATGACTGTCAGAGCACACTTCAGTCAAGGTACATCATTAAGTTTGCCGACGACTCAGTCATAGTCAGGACAAAGAGTCAGACCACGGTCCTGTTCTGGAGAACTTCATCAAATGGTGCAATGATTCGTACCTGGAGCTTAATGGCGATAAAACGAAAGAGATGTTCATTGACTTTCGCCGTGATCCCCCTGCCAAAGCACGCATTCTCATCAATGGCTCTGCTGTTGAGATAGTCAGTGAATACAAGTATCTAGGTACAATTTTAGACAATAAATTGACCTTTGACGCCAACACTGACCGTATTTGCAAGAAGGCCAATCAGAGGCTGTTTTTCTTGAGGAAACTGAGAACTTTCAGGTTGATAGGACACTGATGAGGATGTTCTATTCATCTTGAATTGAGTCTATTTTAACTTATTCTATCACTTCCTGGTTTGGTAACCTTAGTGTGGCCAATAAAAAACAGACTAGGTGGTATAATCAAGGTGTGCCAAAAGACCATAGGCACTAACTTGAACCCCCTGAACCAGATCTATCAGGCCAGAGTCATCCAGAAGGCAAAGGCTTTTCTGGTCAACCCTCAGCACCCTCTCTTCTCAAAGTTTAGTCTCTTGCCTTCAGGATGCAGGTACGCCCCCAGTAATAGGAAGGCCAAAAACAACAGATACATAAGATCCTTTGTTCCCTCAGCTGTTGACTTTATAAATGAGTTCTTACACAATCTTCGCTGCTATGCAGTCACTTTAGTGGGAAGTGACGTGTGATGATTAGTTTTTATTGTATTACAAATGTTTTTAGTTTTTAGCTCAATGCCTTCATGATGGTTTGTATGTTGTATGTATTTTATGTATTTGTACCTTGTTTTTACTGTTGTACCTTGTTTTTAATGACTACTGCTGCAAACCGAATTGCCCCTCGGGGACAGTAAAGATGTTCTAAGTCTAAGTCATTTACGGTTTTCTGATCATTCTATTTTAAAACGCTATTATTAAGTGTCGGGAGTTTTACCCCATTGATATCGTTAATTGCCATATGTATTTATGGACTCTTTAAAATGGTGTTGCAGTGGTATACTGGATGGAAACGTAGTAGGCGTTGTAACATTAAACAAATATTTAATACATCAATATTTAACAAATAATTTATATGATTTCTTTTTCTTTTTCTTTTTCAGGTTGTGAAGGCAAAAGAGTTTCTTTGCACTGAAATTGTTCTTCAAAATCTAAAGTGGACATTGCCCACCCAAGCCGGTCACCATGAACGCCTCCGTGCTTCCACCTTCCAATGACACGCCTCTCTGCTACTCCATCAACAGTCCTCCATTCAAGGACGTCCCTAACATCGCCTCAGCCTACTTCTCCTCAATCTTCAGCGCTTTGGGTCTCACCTCCAACCTCATCGCCTTCGTGGTTCTCCTCAAGTCGTTCCGGCGGACCCACAGCAGCTCTCGTTCCTCGTTCCTCATCTTTCTGGGAGGCCTGGTGGTCACGGACTTCATGGGTCTACTGGTCACAGGAACCATCGTGGTGGGCTTCCACATTACGCACTTCAACTGGCGCAGTTTAGACCCCCACTGCCACTTTTGCAACTTTATGGGCATGTCCATGGTCTTTTACGGACTGTGCCCGCTGCTGCTTGGCGCCGCTATGGCCGTGGAGCGCTTCATTGGTATCAATCGTCCATTTGCACGAAGCACCAGTACGCCCAAGAGGCGGACGGTCTCCATGTTGTTGCTGGTGTGGTTCACCGCCGGCTGCATGGCGTCGTTGCCCCTGACCGGGATCGGGAGCTACCACATGCAGATGCCCGGCTCCTGGTGTTTCTTCAACATCAGCTCAGCAGGCACTGACCTGGTCTTCTCCTTGCTCTTTTCCCTGTTCGGGCTGACGTGCATTGCTGTGTCCTTTGTCTTGAACACGGTCAGCGTCGTTACACTGATCAAGGTGTGCTGTGGACAGGACAAGATGCAACGGCGTCGAGATCAGGAAGTGGAAATGATGGTGCAGCTCATCCTCATCATGGTCATCGCTTCCATCTGCTGGTGTCCTCTGCTGGTGAGTCTCTCTATTTGTCTGCTTGGAACCCTGCAGTATTCTGTGAAACTCTATGTTTGGGTTCCAACTGAACAAGAGTTGGAATACTGTTCAATTGTCCGAGGAGAACGAACAACATGCCTATCCTTGTGCTAAAAAATACTTAAGATTAATTGCGATAAATACCCTCTGGAAGTGCAATTTTGTGATGCATGTTTTTATCAATTAGTAATTTAGGCTGGATTTACACTGCAAGAACAAAAGCCCAATTCCATAGTGGTTAGTAATACAAGACATGTCCCGTCTTAGCCCTGAATTACTTTTTTACTGATTTAAATTTATTTTTTATATCTTTTTTATTACACAATCTTATGAGAAATGTCCCATATTTTAAAATGCAAATGTTAACAGGTAGGCTACCGTATTTTTATGAAATAATGTAACAATATTGTTCCGCTTTCGGGCGCAATCTGCAGGTGTTTTCTTTCGTTGACGTGCAACAATAGTGCAACAATAATTTGAGTGGCGGACCGGAAGTCAGAGTTGACATCAAGCTGTGTCAGGGCTAATGCTCCATCGTCCTGTTTGTGGAGTCAGGAGACAGAACGAACTGAAACACGTCAAACAGTCCATCGGCAGCTTCTCCATACTTTCATGGATAAAGGTCCATTGTTTGGACATTTTTGACTGTATCGTCAGTCTGCATCGTACGAAGCGGTGGTATGCCTTGCCGGTCACTAAACGGTCGGACATAATAGTTGTTTCTCTGATTTGGCAGGCTGTCCTTTGCACTCACTTATTATTTCGGTGGTTTGGAAGGTAAGGTTGGAAAAAAAAACTAAAAAACTTGTAACTCAAATTTTTGCTCGCAACTTAAGAGTTCAATTCAGAATTTCAACTTTCTTAGAATTACATTTGTTATTGCTTAGTGAAAACTATTACTTTGTTGCTTGTTTCCTCGTGTGTTGACCAAAAGGAGAAGACTAGAGATTTTCCCGATACACAACCGATATCATTTTGAAAATCCCCTGAAATCAACAAGATAGAGCCCCTTTAAAAAGGATAACAAATTCAGTGGTACCTTAACCTACGAGTGCCCCAACTTATTATATGAGCTGCCTGTCGGATTTTTGTCATGCTTTAAAGGGTGTAATTGGTTTGCATTTGTGATTGTAAATCCACATTTTCATAAGCTTCATAAAAAAATACTTTGCATTCATTCTGTCTGAATTTCAGTGTTTATTCCTCTGGACGTGGGAAAGTAGTAAATCAGTGACCACAGTATTAAAAGTATGCCCTCAAGCATCTGAATGGAAAATATTACTGGACTTCCCAGAGATAATTATGACTTTACAATTTCAGATTCAAAACTTAAATTTTTGGAACCCTGTTCACTTACAGGCATAATCCACAGGAAGATAATTTCCCCCTTTTTCAACGTTTGTGAATGAGTGTGAAAAACTGTCTGTGCGTGTGTTTTGTGTTGATAACACTCTTGATCAAGCTCCACCTCCTGAGACCCAACCACTGTTGGTCTATATTTTCATATCCATCTCTATTTTTATTGTACACACTGTTTTCTCTCACTGCTGACATTTTACAGCAATTTTTGTGTCAATAGGGGTGGGAAAAATGATAAATTCTTAGATGCATCACATGGATGATTCTGAACTGATGGAAAAATGATTAAGTATGTTAAATAAAGTAATACAAGATGTGTGGAATGTGGAACGAGTGAAAACACATGGAGCAAATCGCTCGTGCTTGCCCCCCTCCAAAACAGCACATTTTTAACATTTGGCAAGCCGTTTAAAAAGAAAAACTAACTTTTGGATAAGATATATTGTTTAAAAACAATACAATAGAATGTACTTCCAACAACTACTCAACTACTCAATATTGTTTTTAGACTTAGACTAAGACTTCCTTTTTATTGTCATTCAAATTTGAACTTTACAGCACAGATAAGAACGGAAAAAAAATGTTGTATAGTAATGTACAGAATTGGACTTCTACGGTATATTCTTCCAGCTGCTTTTCTGTCAAATACACGATCAGCAGCTTTCCCATATATTAATGGATAAACGTCCGATGTTTATATATTATTCATGGACTCGTTTTTCTTAAAAGGGAACATTATCACCAGACCTATGTAAGCGTCAATATATACCTTGATGTTGCAGAAAAAAGACCATATATTTATTTAACCGATTTCCGAACTCTAAGTGGGTGAATTTTGGCGAATTAAACGCCTTTCTATTATTCGCTCTCGGAGCGATGACGTCACAATGTGACGTCACATCGGGAAGCAATCCGCCATTTTCTCAAACACATTACAAACACCGAGTCAAATCCGCTCTGTTATTTTCCGTTTTTTCGACTGTTTTCCGTACCTTGGAGACATCATGCCTCGTCGGTGTGTTGTCGGAGGGTGTAACAACACGAACAGGAACGGATTCAAGTTGCACCAGTGGCCCAAAGATGCGAAAGTGGCAAGAAATTGGACGTTTGTTCCGCACACTTTACCGACGAAAGCTATGCTACGACAGAGATGGCAAGAATGTGTGGATATCCTGCGACACTCAAAGCAGATGCATTTCCAACTGGACTGGACAGATCAGCTTTCAGGAAAAGAGAGCGGATGAGGGTATGTCTACAGAATATATTAATTGATAAAAACTGGGCTGTCTGCACTCTCAAAGTGCATGTTGTTGCCAAATGTATTTCATATGCTGTAAACCTAGTTCATAGTTGTTAGTTTCCTTTAGTGCCAAACAAACACATACCAATCGTTGGTTAGAAGGCGATCGCCGAATTCATTCTCGCTTTCTCCCGTGTCGCTGGCTGTCGTGTCGTTTTCTTCGGTTTCGCTTGCATACGGTTCAAACCGATATGGCTCAATAGCTTCAGTTTCTTCTTCAATTTCGTTTTCGCTACCTGCCTCCACACTACAACCATCCGTTTCAATACATGCGTAATCTGTTGAATCGCTTAAGCCGCTGAAATCCGAGTCTGAATCCGAGCTAATGTCGCTATACCTTGCTGTTCTATGCGCCATATTTGTTTGTATTGGCATCACTGTGTGACGTCACAAAAAAATGGACGAGTGTATATAACGATGGTTAAAATCAGGCACTTTGAAGCTTTTTTTAGGGATATTGCGTGATGGGTAAAATTTTGAAAAAAACTTCGAAAAATAAAATAAGCCACTGGGAACTGATTTTTAATGGTTTAAACCCTTCTGAAATTGTGATAATGTTCCCCTTTAAGTATGGTGTAAACTAGCACTGATACACTCAAATTGCTTTGCCAAGTTGGCGACACACCGTCTTGTTTTTGATGATTTCTTTTTTTAATTCATTGAATATCATCCACTTCCTCTTCTCCTTCACACTAACTATCTTCCTTCTCAAGTTATGTCGATCTCTAGCGAGTAAGACCAGCCGTTTGGCCGGATCTTACGGGGTTCACTGTCACATTTGCTACGCCAACTAATGGCGGGGATGCTTGTAACTCAGTTTTTTACTTGCAAACCAAAGCATGACAATTAGCTGACAGACAGCTGTTATCTCAAAACACTCTTAAGGTGAGGTACCACTGTACGTATTTACACCTTTGATGTGTGCGATCACATCTGAAAAGAGGAAATGACGCAATACGTTGCACATGTCGAAGAAGCAGCTTTATATACCGTACATATTGTTAAGAAGCAAATCTAATAATATACAAAATCATAATTAAAATGCAGCAATAATATGTTTATAATAGAATCCTATCCCCTGAATCATAAGGTGCCCAAAGATTCACACCCCTATGTATGACACAGAAAAATAATACAAAATGATACAATAGCTGTGTCTCAATTTGGGGGCTGCATCCTTCCAAGGACCCAGCCCATGCGGTCGACAAAGTGTGGGTCCTGGCGAGAGTCCTCCAGCAGTGGCTGGAGTGATATCAATTGGGACAGTCTAGCCTACACATCCTGGTTACGTCAGTTGTCCCCGCCCTTACATTTATACACGTATATGCTGCTCAGTCGCCCAAAGTTAATAATGACGAATTGAAGAGGAGAATGTCCAATAGTTTTTTTGTGTTCTCTTGGTCCTTTACCTTATTCCAGAGGAAGTGGTTAAGAGCTCCCGGCACCGCCGGCGTCTGATTTCCCTGATCATGGGAGATGGTTGTCATGGAGATGTGTCACGTGTTGACAAGCGTTCTAAAGCTGTCATTCCTAATTATTAGTTAGATAGAGTTGTATGCTTGTGAATGCTTGTTGGAGTGGGACATGTACCTTTAAAAACATGCAGACAATCCAGAAGATGTCCCA
This sequence comes from Nerophis lumbriciformis, assembly GCF_033978685.3. NCBI lineage: Eukaryota > Metazoa > Chordata > Actinopteri > Syngnathiformes > Syngnathidae > Nerophis > Nerophis lumbriciformis. Next base: position 15,678,936 of record NC_084561.2, on the reverse strand, counting down.
GAAAGAGTCCTCACGGTATATCCCTACCACAATCTCTTATTTAGCAGTTACTTTATTAATATTTGATTCACAATTGATGTCCTTTTCTAATCGTGTCACATTGCTTGCATTATAGCCAGTAACAGTAAATATTGGAATAGTATAATATTACTATTATCTTAGAATTATTTGCAATGAAGGCAGAGGAAATGAATCACAACAACTACAGTTTCAGTACATGAGTTTATTAATTTATAAAGGTTATAAAAATACTTCGTTTTTAAATGATCATCCAAACTGGTATAAACGTATTTGTGTCATTTCTTTTTGCTCTGTTGTTGTCCAAGTCCTCCTTGATTAGGAAAAAAAAGCAGAAAAGTTAAACACAAGATCACAATAATCACTGATAGAAGTGAACATTTTCAAATAAAATGCAAATGTACACAAAAAAACAGCAATAATCAATATTGGTTCATTGATGCACATGTTTATAAGTACTTCAATTTTCTGGCCACCCATTAATAGAACATAATTAACTTATTGCGGTTTAAAAAAAGGAAATTAGAAGATGTCAGGCTTTACATTCAAACGTTGAAAAAAGCTCTGGGCTCGAAGCTGTCTGCAATGGCCGGATATAGGTCTCTCCCTCGGGGTAAAGAGAGGGTCAGAGCATGGAGGTCGCTCAACATTATAGTCAAGGTCTTGTATTTTGACACGAATGTATATCACTTGACATGTCTGCTTTTAGCTGTTTTAAATGAATAAATAAAACTATACTTACATTTTAAGGTAGCTTTTTTCGCTCCGCATGGCGTCTCCGTGTTGAAAATAATTTTCAGAGCGTGCAAAGAATTTCGGGATATGACAGGATGCGAAGTGTACACGGATGCAACCTTTCTGCTAATGGGAGAAAAGGACACATTTGTCAGCCGGATTCGAAGGACACTTGGAACTTTTTTGAATTGGGACAGCCTTTGTGCACCGCGATGATGTCAGCACCCCACAAATACGCACTGCAAAGAATGCAGCCGCCGAATTAAGACACAGCCAATAATAGTGATGTACTGAAAGCAGACATCAATGCCACCACTGATATCCTCCATGGGCTTCTAAATGACATCTGGGAAAAAGAGGAGGTTCCCAATGATTGGAAGGAGGGGTTAATTGTCACAGTTCCGAAGAAAGGAAACCTCAGCGAATGTAAAAACTGGAGAGGCATCACACTCTTCTCAGTCCCCAGCAAAATCCTCTGCCGAATTATCCTGGACAGAATACAAGAACCCCTCGATAAGATTTTCAGGAAGGAACAAGCAGGTTTCCGGGAAAATAACTCCTGTACAGATCACATTGCATCACTCAGAATAATTGTCGAACAGTGCATCGAATGGCAGTCATCGCTATTCATAAACTTTGTCGACTTCGAAAAAGCTTTCGACAGTCTAGACAGAAACATCCTATGGAAACTGCTCCGACATTATGGAATTCCAATAAAACTGGTCAACATCGTCGAATGCATGTATGATGGATTCACAGGTTAAGTCATCTCAAATGGTAAGCTTTTGGACACCCTCCTTATAAAACCAAGAGTACGGAAAGGCTGTCTACTGTCACCCCTCCTCTTTCTTATCTCCATCAACTGAACAATGACAATTTCAGTGGATGGCCAGAGGACAGGATTACAGTGGAACCCTTTTGAACAACTAGAGGACCTTGATTTTGCTGACAACCTAGCTCTGATCTCAGGAACACACACACACACACACACACACACACATTCAACGCAAGACCACCAGATTGCATGAACACAGTAAACAGATAGGCCTCAGGATAAACACTGGGAAGACCGAGGTCATGAGGCTCAACACCATATCCTATCAACCTATCACAATCGAGGAGCACCCCCTGGAAGATGTGGTCGAGTTTGTCTACCTGGGAAGCAACATCAGCACAGATGGAGGAGCTGATAAAGATGTCGAGCTGTGCACCAGCAAAGCAAGACATACCTTTGGAACTCTCCGACCTGTATGGCTCTTTTCCCAGCTCTCCAGAAACACCAAAATCAGAATCTTCAATACAAATGTAAAATCTGTCCTTCTTTATGGCTGTGAAACCTGGAAAACCACCAAATCAATCATCAATAAACTACAAGTGTTTATTAACAACTGTCTCAGGTACATACTGAGGATTTGGTGGCCCAACAAGATATCAAATGTAGACCTGTGGAGACGCATGAACCAAGAGCAAATTCAAAATGAAATCAAAAGCAGAAAGTGAGGATGGATCGGCCATACACTTAGAAAGGATCCGAGAAACATAGCAAGACAAGCCCTGGACTATAATCTTCAAGGCAAGAGGAAGCCAGGGAGACCAAAACTCAACTGGAGGCGGTCCACTCTTGATGAACTGACCAAGATGGGGATCTCCTGGCAAGAAGCAAAGACCATCGCGCAGAAGAGAGTGAGGTGGAGATCCATGGTAGACGCCCTATGCTCCCAAAGGGGCCAAGAGGATTAAAGAAAAGAATGAACAATCAGACAAAGCAATCCCCCAATGGAGTCATGTGAGAAAGGTATCTAAAGCCCCCTGGACCCTATCCTGACCTTTCTATTTGTTGTGTGTCAGGCTTTATCAGCACGAGACAGCAGCCGTTTGATCCATAATGAGGCATCATACCATCCTAAGAGCTTTTAGCGCGCTTCCCTTCTACATGCTTCATTTCTCTACAGCAATGCAGCCTCCTAAAAGCCTAGGGAACTCAAAGCCCTCAGATTATCTGATGGTGCATTTGAGCTGCTGTAAAACATGGGCAACACCAGTTTCCTCAAAAGGAAAACTCCATTTTGTGGAGTTCAATTTATCCTGTTCAAAGTCGCACAGAACTGGAGTTTATCCCAACCGACCATAGATAATCATCAAACCTAAGATTGGGTTTCCTATAATATAATTTTTTTAATGTAACTATCACGCAAGTGTGGAATGAAGATAATCACTGCTAAAACAAAACATAAATAAGCAATGACTTTTGTATGTGTTTTATCAAAAATATCCCAGAATGCCAAACAAATTAATGTTTATTACCACATGAACACACACAAAAGTACCAATAATTGGTACTGTTGAGTACCGGTATTTTGAATCGGTACCAATGTGAAAGATACTCATGCCTTGTCACAAATGAGTGGGATTTTATGTTTGGGATTTGCGGGTAAACAGACTAGTTTGTTACACGCATTGTTTGGCCATATGATAATTGCGAACATTTTTATCGAAAACATAATCATGCGAAAATCAGGGTTGTATTGTAAAAACTAATACAAATAAAACGTGTAGGCCAGGATATATTGTTACAGTGTATTTAGAGCAGTGGTTCTTAACCTTGTTGGAGGTACCGAACCCCACCAGTTTCATATGCGCATTCACCGAACCCTTCTTTAGTGAAAAATAAAATGTTTTTTTTCAAATTCAAGACAAAGTTATATGTTGTTGGTAACACTTTAATATGGGGAACATATTTTAAGTAACAAAGACTTAATTTAGAGTTATTTGGTTAGGATTAGGGGGTTAGGGTTATAATAAGGCCATGCCGAATAAGGCATTAATAAGTACTTAATAATGACTAGTTAAGAGCCAATATGTTACTAATTTGCTTGTTAATAAGCAACTAATTAATGGTGAATATGTTCCCCATACTAAAGTGTTACCATTTTACGGGTGCACAAAATGAACCGTGCATGAACATCACCTTGTTCAAACAACAAAACCAACACAGTGCATAAACTCACAACAAATTACACACCTGCAAATCAGTCTGACTTCTGCTGTTGCCGTTTCCGTAATACGCCGATAGGGAGAAGTTTTTATTTACACGATGAGCGGGTGTGTTTTGACCTCCGCCGAACCCCTTTAACCTGGTTAAAGGGGAACATTATCACAATTTCAGAAGGGTTAAAACCATTAAAAATCAGTTCCCAGTGGCTTATTTTATTTTTCGAAGTTTTTTTCAAAATTTTATCCATCACGCAATATCCCTAAAAAAAGCTTCAAAGTGCCTGATTTTAACCATCGTTATATACACCCGTCCATTTTCCTGTGACGTCACACAGTGATGCCAATACAAACAAACATGGCGCATAGAACAGCAAAGTATAGCGACATTAGCTCGGATTCAGACTCGGATTTCAGCGGCTTAAGCGATTCAACAGATTACGCATGTATTGAAACGGATGGTTGTAGTGTGGAGGCAGGTAGCGAAAATGAAATTGAAGAAGAAACTGAAGCTATTGAGCCATATCGGTTTGAACCGCATGCAAGCGAAACCGACGAAAACGACACGACAGCCAGCGACACGGGAGAAAGCGAGGACGAATTCGGCGATCGCCTTCTAACCAACGATTGGTATGTGTTTGTTTGGCATTAAAGGAAACTAACAACTATGAACTAGGTTTACAGCATATTAAATACATTTGTCAACAACATGCACTTTGAGAGTGCAGACAGCCCATTTCAGGCGCGCTAAGAACATATATTTTTCCACGATTTCAGCACTCAGGTTAACCATACCTAAATAGACACAAAATACTGACATACCCTCATCCGCTCTCTTTTCCTGAAAGCTGATCTGTCCAGTTTTGGAGTTAATGTCAGCATCTGCTTTGAGTGTCGCAGGATATCCACACATTCTTGCCATCTCTGTCGTAGCATAGCTTTCGTCGGTAAAGTGTGCGGAACAAACGACTGACCATTTCGTCGGCTTTCCCCAAAGCCTCGTATTTTGAACAAATTTCGTCCAATTTCTTGCCACTTTCGCATCTTTGGGCCACTGGTGCAACTTGAATCCGTCCCTGTTCGTGTTGTTACACCCTCCGACAACACACCGACGAAAGTGAGAAAACGTGACGTCATCGCTCCGAGAGCGAATAATAGAAAGGCGTTTAATTCGCCAAAATTCACCCATTTAGAGTTCGGAAATCGGTTAAAAAAATAGATGGTATTTTTTCTGCAACATCAAGGTATATATTGACGCTTACATAGGTCTGGTGATAATGTTCCCCTTTAAGAACCACTGATTTAGAGGTACAACTTTAAAGTTGACCTATGATGATTTTAATCTACATTTAAAAGGGGACCTATTATTCAAAACCAACATTTCTAACGTATTGGTACCTGTTTTTGTGTATTTTGGATCTGCAAAAGTCCCGAAAATTTGAAATCAAACCATGGAGGCATGGTGGAGATACTTATGAAACAATGTTGCCTTCCTTCATACTTCTTCCAAACAAGCCGTTTGGAATTTGCCCATTTGTAATGTTTTTCCAATTGGTGACGTCAGAGGATATATCCATATATGGTAAAATTTTACCGGAAAAGCTTTGTGTGAGTCCGCCTTTATAGTCCGACATTGTATTTAATAAGTTCCTTTTTTTGTCTGTCCTCTTGTTGTGGGGGAGACTGGCTCATACATGCACATGCATCCTCCGTTGTTGCAATTTTTATTACAAAGTAGTTGTAATTTATAGCTGTCAGTAGACGCCATATGGAAACACTAAAAACTACAACGTGGCTGACGCAGAGAAAATGCTGTCATCATAAGACCGCCCAAAAAAACATCCGGAAGAGACGGTTAGAAAATGTCTGTAAAACATAATCAATGCAAAATGTTGACCAAAGAACCCCCATTACATGTTATGTAAACCTCAAGGAAGTTTTTTAAATGTAGCAACAAAATCATAATATGACCTTTTAAAACGCTTCCTTGTGGTCTAAAAAAATGTATTTGATATGCGTTTAAATACATCTTGCATAAATGTTGCTCCATAGTTACCTTCATAACCTGTTTTTTGAGTCTGCCTGCAAGATGTTTGATTCTGGAGGCTTTCCCAGAATGTGAATTAAACCTACCCCACTCTCTTCAAAAGTATCATAATTTATCTTTTGAAAAAAAGTACATTGTTTAAATATATATCTTGAAATTGTCATAGCAATTTTTTTTTCAGACACATTGGAAAATTATTTTAATAAACATTATATTAGATCCACCCGGTACACTTGCACACTCACCGATTGATTTAAACCTTTCATAAAATGTTTGCTTTTAGCAGAATTTATGTCACTGCATGTCGCACGTATGTGTTTATATGCACATGTCAAGATTAGATGAAAACAACACCCCTAATAAAAAATAAACAGGTAGGTTTTTTTATGGCCTGAAGTAAAACAGGAGGAGCTACTGCCCCTCGCATTGGGAGCTTTACTTAATGTCCAAATTAGTACGTCCACCTTGTGGATACGTCATGATGTAGCCGGATGCAAAACCCAGTGATCAAAAGCAACCAAAACTGTGTGCGAGCTCACGCTAAAATGCATAAACTTTATGATTTGATGCAAACGAGTATTCAACATTTTAACAACATAAATAAGTCAGTAAAGACAAAATTCATCATAAGGTCCCCTTTAAAAAAAAAAAAAGTTTGCTTGTATTTTTTAAATACAAACTGTCCAGTTTTAGGTTTTCTTATAACCCCCATAACCTTTTAAAAAAGAGTTACCATAGTGAAATGGGTGAAGGATTGTACAATAACCAACACAAAAGAAAGGTGATATTTATACAGTAGGCAGGTCAAGGGCACTGCTTGTTCTGCAGCCCCTGAGTCTAACCCTGGTTGTGTGACACCTTGCACAGATGAATATTCTGCTGAACTCCTGGGCGGCGGAGCCGGTAACAGATGACTCGTTTTTGTTCTACATACGCATGGCCACCTGCAATCAGATATTTGATCCCTGGATTTACATCACATGTCAAGTTTCCCCAATAAGGCGAGTAAAAACTGCAAGGTTGCACGACTCACATAGTTTCACCATAAGCGTCCGTCATGCCCATTTAACATCGGCCTGTGAGCTCCAACAGACTAAACAAACTCATCACTTCATACAAATATTCCTCCCCTCACTCCAGTAAATCACTCTATTATTAGAATCATGTTTCACACTGTAGTGTCATCTTGCTGTGCATGCTGTGCTGCTGTCAATAATTGCTTCCAGTGTCATTTGTGCATGGCATGCACACTATTTTATTGTTTTCTTGGAATAACATTTACTAACTGGAGCACCTAAAAGAGGCACAAGGGAAAAATAAAAGTATACACCTCTACTTTTTAATGTTTTATCTACAGAATATGAAATATGAGGCTAGCAGGCTTTTTGTGGCCCTAAAAAAGATTTTGCTTGTGTCCTTGTTAGACGGTGTCTTGTTGAGTAATTGTATATCAGAAGAATAAGTCAAATTAAAGCTGCAAGCAGCGATGGACGGGACCGACTTTGACGGCGCATAAAATCTAAACTGGAGCAGTAATTAAAACTCTTTCATCAACTTTTAATTAGAAGGGTTCAATCTCTCTCCTGTGCTGGTTTGAAGCCGAAACGACAAACGTGCTCAGAGGAGATAATGTTTGAAAAAAGGTGACTTGTTTTTACAAAACTTTTGTTTTGAAGGGGGTATTGCAAACTTCCTGTTGATTTTTGCTTGGGGTTGTCAGTATATGATATGTAGGTCTAAGTGAGACCTACATATAAGTTTTTGTTTCATGTCTCCATGACATTCTTACTGAAAGTTACAGGCAGTTTTGTCTGTGTTTTCTTCCTAGGGGTAGTTTTGTCTGTGTTTTCTTCCTAGGGGGCGCAAGAGCGCAATTTTGAGTTTTGGGATTTGTTTTTTTTTATTAGATCGCAATTTTCGCCAGTCCTGATGTGTGTGTCCAGTTTGGTGAGTTTTGAAGCATTTTAAGGGGGTCAAATTACAGCTCAAAGAGGCAAAGGTGACTGTTTTTACCAAACTTTTGTTTTGAAGGGGGAATTGCCAACTTCCTGTTGATTTTTGCTGAGGGATGTTAGTGTATGAAATCTAGGTCTAAGTGAGACCTACATAGAGGTTTTTGTTTTTTATGTCTCTACGACATTCCTACTGGAAGTTACAGGCAGTTTTGTCTGTGTTTTCTTCCTAGGGGGCGCTAGAGCGCAATTTTGAGTTTTGGGGTTTGGTTTTTTGATTAGATCGCAATGTTCGCCAGTCCTGATGAGTGTGTCAAATTTGGTGAGTTTTGAAGCATGTTAAGGGGGTCAAATTACAGCTCAAAGATGCGGCGGTATAATAATAATAAAACATTAGAAATACAATAGGGTCCTCTGTCCCAAAGGGACATTCGGTCCCTAAAATTGTGGACAATTCTTGGTAAATCAGTAGATAAAACAGATATACAATATGTATATGTTTACATAAAACAATGTCAAAATGCAGTCTTTTTTAAAGAAAGGACAGATGAAAGCTGTCAATTATTGGGTTGCAATCACATGACCGAGAGGCACTTCCAGGTTTCAGGCGATGGTCTACAGCGGTAATGTCAAACTTACGGCCCGGGGGCCGGATCAGGCCCGCGAACAGTTTCAATCCGGCCCGCGAGATGAGTTTGCTCAGTGTAAAATTGAGCTGCATTTTAATTTAATTAAAGAAACGGGTTCTAAAAGTGTCCATAGGATGTCACAATGGCAATTCTGTTAGGCAAGCAAATACCATATTTTTCGGAGTATAAGTCGCTTCGTAGTATAAGTCGCACCGGCCGAAAATGCATAATAAAGAAGGGAAAAAACATATATAAGTCGCACTGGAGTATAAGTCGCATTTTTGGGGGAAATGGTTTTGACAAAATCCAACACCAAGAATAGACATTTGAAAGGCAATTTAAAATAAATAAAGAATAGTGAACAACAGGCTGAATAAGTGTACGTTATATAAGGCATAAATAACCAACTGAGAACGTGCCTGGTATGTTAACGTAACATATTATGGTAAGAGTCATTCAAATAACTATAACATATAGAACATGCTATACGTTTACCAAACAATCTGTCACTCCTAATCGCTAAATCCCATGAAATCTTATACGTCTAGTCTCTTACGTGAATGAGCTAAATAATATTATTTGATATTTTACGGTAATGTGTTAATAATTTCACACATAAGTCGCTCCTGAGTATAAGTCGCACTCCCGGCCAAACGATGAAAAAAACTGCGACTTATAGTGTGAAAAATACGGTAGTTTATTTTGGGATGAGCAAGTATACCAAGCAAGAGGTACACTGTAAAGCTGGGCTGCGACTCCTCCCCCTCGACCCAATGTAAAACAAACAGGAGTAAAATAGACAATTGGTAACCTCACTTAAATGCTGGATGAGACACTGCACAATTGATAGTTCTGTAAAAAAAAAAATTTTCTTCTGTGCAAATTTAAAGAAAGTCAACAATGGAAATGACAAATGAGGTAGTTGATACATAGAAGTGTTTTTTATTGATGCTTCATTTTGTTTTTGTTCAATCATAGATGGGCTGTGACTTAAAGTTTTATCAGTTTGTGGAAACATTGAGATTAAGTCTAATTTCATTGTGTTCTTAATGGTGTTTTTGAAACTGCACCAATGTTTTTCCTCAGAATTTGTCAAGAGAATTATTTGTGACATGTACATTTTGAGAATGTCCTTGTTCTATAAATTACCGTATTTTTCGGACTATAATTCGCAGTTTTTTTTCATAGTTTGGCCGGGCTCCAGTGCGATTTATATATGTTTTTTTCCTTCTTTATTATGCATTTTCGGCAGGTGCGACTTATACTCCGAAAAATACGGTAGCCGCAGTGTTCAAAGCGTCCAGAAATAGAACAAGGACATTGCGGTAGAAAATGGATGGATGGATGGCATTCTTAAAAAAACAATCTGAAGTTGTCGTAGTTGTATTTTTAAGTCATTATGCCATGATTTTACCCATCCGGCCCACGTGGGAATAGATTTTCCTCCATGCGGCCCCTGAGCTAAAATTAGTTTGACACCCCTGGTCTACAGAGTCCCATTCGGCTAATGTTTGTTTACCTGCATCAGTGCAATTCGGTCGTAGAGGCAAATAAATAAGCGATCATGTAAAAAATATTTAAAATGGGGTCGAGTGAATTTATACACTCTTAAGAAAAATAATTTTTGAGAGATTTAGACCATTCATCATCACCAAGACGTTACTGCTCGCTACGACTTTTACTTAATTTGACACGCACGGTATTTAGAGAAGAAAAGATTGGAGGGACATCATGTATTTAC
>NC_084561.2:15661323-15663823 GCF_033978685.3 Nerophis lumbriciformis | reverse complement strand
AACAGGTTACAAGTTACAAAAGCTCCTCTAAGCTGCTGACGTATAATGTGTACGCGCAGCGAGTAAGCGCGGAGATGGCCCCAAACAAACAATTTTTTTGCCAAAATTGACTCTTAAGATAAAAAGTTTTTTTTCTTCTTTTCTTTAAATCGATTTTTTAAACTACCCCAAGAGAGACAAGCGGTAGAAAAAGAATGAATGGATGGATTTTTGAAAATGATGAATCGATTTATAATTGTAGTAAATTACAATCAGTCTTATTCAGCACCCCTAAAAATACCTACCGATTTTATGATATTGCTGCAGACAAGTTTATTATGTGTTTCCAAGTAAATTTTTCATCAACAAACATCAAAAGTTTGGTTTGAGGCTCCGGGCTAATTTGAATGCCCTCAATGACTAATCTTCTTTATTAGAGCTTTTGTTTTTTTTGTTTTTTTTTCGTATTAATTGAAAATACATAACCTTAAACCACTCAGAAATATTAGAATATTTAATTTGCTTCTCTTTTCTAGCATTCAAGGTTAGAATGAGGTAATAAAAGACATGTGTAATCTGCAAAGATAAGAGGGAGTACAATCTTACAAACTCTTTTTAAATCATTGAGAAAGATTAGAAATAAAAGAGGTCCAAAAATGGTACCCTGAGGAACACCAGAATTTAATGTAGCTACCGTATTTTTCGGAGTATAAGTCGCACCGGAGTATAAGTCGCACCGGCCGAAAATGCATAATAAAGAAGGGAAAAAACATATATAAGTCGCACTGGAGTATAAGTCGCATTTTTTGGGGAAATTTATTTGATAAAAGCAGAGGTGGGTAGTAACGCGCTACATTTACTCCGTTACATCTACTTGAGTAACTTTTGTGATAAATTGTACTTCTAAGAGTAGTTTTAATGCAACATACTTTTACTTTTACTTGAGTATATTTATAGAGAAGAAACGCTACTTTTACTCCGCTACTTTTATCTACATTCAGCTCGCTACTCGCTACTAATTTTTATCGATCTGTTAATGCACGCTTTGTTTGTTTTGGTCTGTCAGACAGACCTTCATAGTGCCTGCGTTTCAACAAATACAGTCACTGGTGACGTTCACTCCGTTCCACCAATCAGATGCAGTCACTGGTGACGTTGGACCAATCAAACAGAGCCAGGGGTCACATGACCTGACTTAAACAAGTTGAAAAACTTATTGGGGTGTTACCATTTAGTGGTCAATTGTACGGAATATGTACTGTACTGTGCAATCTACTAATACAAGTTCCAATCAATCAATCAAAAGTGTGAAGGAAAAAAGACCATTTTTTATTTCAACGTACACCCCGTCAAAAGCCTAAAGACTGACTGCACAGTTCCTGTCTTCACAATAAAAGTGCCGCTCCATCGCGCCTGCGCTTTCAAAATAAGAGTCTCCGAAAGCCTGCGCAAACAAGCTAGCAAGCTACGGAGTTTGCCGCCAATGTATTTCTTGTAAAGTGTATAGAAACGAATATGGAAGCTGGACATATAAGATGCCAAAAACCAACCACTTTCATGTGGTATTAGACAGAAAGGAGGAACTTTTTTTCTCCTCCATTTGAAAACGTGGACGTTTGTCATCACTACTGTCTGATTCCAATCAATGCAAGTCATCAGAATCAGGTAATACACCAACTTATATTCTTGTCTTCATGAAAGAAAGGAATCTATATGTGTTAAACATGCATGTATATTCATTAAAACACTATTAACATATAAACAAAAACGGCAAAAAAATAAATATAAATTATATACTGTATATATCAATGTATGTATATATATATATATATATATATATATATATATGTGTGTGTGTGTATATATATATATATATATATATATATGTATATATGTGTGTGTGTGTATGTATATATATATATATATATATATATATATATATATATATATATATATATGATGTGTGTGTGTATGTTACTCATCAGTTACTCAGTACTTGAGTAGGTTTTTTACAACATACTTTTTACTTTTACTCAAGTAAATATTTGGGTGACTACTCCTTACTTTTACTTGAGTAATAAATCTCTAAAGTAACAGTACTCTTACTTGAGTACAATTTCTGGCTACTCTACCCACCTCTGGATAAAACCCAACAACAAGAACAGACATTTGAAAGGCAATTTAAAATAAATAAAGAATAGTGAACAACAGGCTGAATAAGTGTACGTTATATGACACATAAATAACCAACTGAGAACGTGCCTGGTATGTTAACGTAACATATTATGGTAAGAATCATTCAAATAACTATAACATATAGAACATGCTATACGTTTACCAAACAATCTGTCACTCCTAATCGCTAAATCCCATGAAATCTTATACGTCTAGTCTCTTACGTGAATGAGCTAAATAATATTATTTGATATTTTACGGTAATGTGTTAATAATTTCACACATAAGTCGCTCCTGAGTATAAGTCGCACCCCCGGCCAAACTATAAAAAAAACTGCGACTTATC
>NC_084561.2:15641323-15656323 GCF_033978685.3 Nerophis lumbriciformis | reverse complement strand
CACTAAACTAAAGGACATTGTATGTCGAGTTCTTTTTTCAAATTTGTTGCTAAGCAGAAAGCTGCTCCATTGGAAACTCAGACCAGAGGGCTTTGCTGCCCCACCAAAAGGGCAAGGAGAGTTGGCAGTAGGGGTGTCCTGATTCGACATTGATATAGATCCGATATCAGCAGAAAAATGAGTAAAGTGGAACATCGATTTAAGAACTTTGGTGCAACAGTTGATATTCTAGTTTCAAGCATGTTTTACTCAATATACTGTAGGTCATAAAATCTCAGCAACAAGCTGTAATATCTTACTGAGATCATTTAGGACCAAAACCCTTGAAACAAGTAAAACACTCTAACATAAAATCTGCTTAGTGAGAAGAATTATCTTATCAGACAGAAAATAAGCAAATATCACCTTTATTTGAGATATTTAATCTTACTTAGATTTCAGTTTTTGCAGTGCAGCCATACATTGTGTGGGGTGACAGAACCGGAACGCTGACGGTTCGCCACTTACGGCGCCCCGTAAAAGGTGGGAGAAGGTGGACGTGGGCGGTGAGTACAAAAAAAAGTTGATCCCAAATTAGGCTCCCACAGGGGTGGGGCTCAGTTTGGGGCCAGGAAAATAAAATCAATAGCCATGATGACCACACACCGAAACCACGAGACTTGCAACAGGCAGGGATGTACAAACCTCATAGGCTACAAGAAGACAGCAGCTACACAACAGCTAAACATACAAAGGACACAAGCTACATGCAGGCTGTGAATCTTTGGGCACCACACGATTCGATTCCATACGATTCTTGGTGTAACGATTCGATTCAGAATCAGTTCTCGATTCAAAACGATTCTCGGATTAAAATCAATACTTATTTTGTAATAACATTGGGTGCTAGTTCTATGATTAACTACATTCCTCCATGAAATAGATAAACAGTCTGATACATTTCTATATTACTTAAAAGAAAACTGATTTTGTTTAATAAAATTCTACCCATACATTTTTTTTTATCGATTTTTTATTTTTGTTGTATTTTTATCGATTAAAGGTCGCTACAAATAAGAATCGTGATGCATTCAAAAATCGTTTTCTTTTGTTTTTTGCTGTCTAAAATAGCACATTTGTCAATATAACAAGTATTAAATAATTGCATATTACTTACACATTAAAAGTCTCCAAGGCAGAAGTGTATTAGAAAGTATCCAGTAACAAATGTGTCTGCATCATTTAACGTCTGCGTCATGAGCTTAACTTAATGAATTAATGTGGCCACTTGGTATCGCCAAAACAAATTGCCACTCTACTTCAGTTTAAAGACAGCATAAGTCCATTACAAATGGTTAATAATAAATTGGTTAGTGTTTTTCATACGTGCCATAGTTCTGCTGAATTACATTCCACACTACAAAATAATAAAAGTGTGTATGATTCACGCTGATATGATATCGGATCAATATCGTATTGGACAATACTCAAGGCTTAAATGTCGGGAAAAATATGTATCTGGACACCCCTAATTGGCCGTAACACGATCAAATAAAGTCAGACAACACTAATTAGCGACAATTAGCGGCTCATTGTTCTGTATTAAATAGAAGTACGTTTCTTACACAATGGATCCAGCATATTATAGCCCTCTTTGCAAAGTTGCCACTGTACTGTAAACATATACCGTATTTTTCGGACTATAAGTCGCAGTTTTTTTTCATAGTTTGGCCGGGCTCCAGTGCGACTTATATATGTTTTTTTCCTTCTTTATTATGTATTTTCAGCAGGTGCGACTTATACGCCGCAAAATACGGTAATCTATTTATATAAAAAATTATCAAGTTGCTATTTACTGTTGCAAGTATGCATGATTGTAATAAATGCATTTAATAAATGTGAATGTAGCATGACTAATGTTAGGGAAACAGGCTCATACTGTATGCATGTTTTCTTCCAATACCAAAGTATTTCTATGACTGAATATGCTATATTTGGGCCTAATGTTCTCATTTCATATCAAATTCAGCTAAGTGTTAATTCTCCTGCTGACTTTTTTGTGGTTCAGCATTTGCCGACCGTGAAAATGTCTATATTGTGCCACTAAAAGAGACTTAGTACCTTTGACATTAATATCTCAGAAAACATGCCTTTGGCCGAGGAAATATGTGTGTTGGAAGTGGTAAACAGCTTTTCGTGGCACGTTATATTAACCCGATAAATCCCTGTGTGAGGGTTCAGACAGGGAAGATTTAGGCCTGTCGTTACCTGCAAACAGCCTGTGTTTTGGAGACTAGAAATCATTTCCATGATCTCAAATAACGAGATTTGTAAGAGAGCTAAGCACTGTTAAGCCACACTACAGTTTGTGGAGAATAATGTTGTTATATTGTGTTATGTCCGACTTCAAATAGAGCTGTGTATTGCAGTGCATGTACTAAGTGATGCCTATTAAAGACCGCACACTGAGATTATTCCGTTTGTTTGTGTCCGTGAAATGCATAAACTGATATCAAGTGTTTTATTCTGGATTTGAGATATGTTTGAGTTCACTCATATACAAAGTGCCTAAGCATGTACCCATATGCAAATTTCATACCACTGTTATTGTGACCAAAATTATCACAGGTATCATTATTATCAAGGTCTTATTGAATACACTCAGAAAGTACTTTTGACCAACTCTAGATAGACTTAGAAAGCCCACTTGCATGTTTTGTGTTTTTATGCTTCATTGATTGAGTTGTCTGGCGGGTGTTGTGGCATCCTATTCTATTCAGCGGTCCTTGAAAGCACCGTAATAACACCTCGGCCTCGTATTCCTCTGAGTATAAGTATAACACTGTGCTAAGATAACGTGCACAATTGAATAGCTTAGTTGCTCAGACATCAATGTGTTTATATACGTTTAGATTGTTTATGTTGTTTCTTAATGGGGAAAGACATTATTGCCTCTTGTATTCATGTTAAAGGGGAACATTATCACCAGACCTATGTAAGCGTCAATATATACCTTGATGTTGCAGAAAAAAGACCATATATTTTTTTAACCGATTTCCGAACTCTAAAGGGGTGAATTTGGGCCAATTAAAAGCCTTTCTAATATTCGCTCTCGGAGCGATGACGTCACATCGGGAAGCAATCCGCCATTTTCTCAAACAACGAGTCAAATCAGCTCTGTTATTTTCCGTTTTTTCGACTATTTTCCGTACCTTGGAGACATCATGCCTCGTCGGTGTGTTGTCGGAGGGTGTAACAACACGAACAGGGACGGATTCAAGTTGCACCAGTGGCCCAAAGATGCGAAAGTGGCAAGAAATTGGACGTTTGTTCCGCACACTTTACCGACGAAAGCTATGCTATGACAGAGATGGCAAGAATGTGTGGATATCCTGCGACACTCAAAGCAGATGCATTTCCAACGATAAAGTCAAAGAAATCTGCCGCCAGACCCCCATTGAATCTGCCGGAGTGTGTGAGCAATTCAGGGACAAAGGGCCTCGGTAGTACGGCAAGAAATGGCGGCAGTTTGTTCCCGCAGACGAGCGAGCTAAACCCCCTGGATGTCTTGGCTCACAGCGTCCCTTATGCCACCGAAGATGATCAAGAGAAGAATATCGACCCTAGCTTCCCTGGCCTGCTGACATCAACTCCAAAACTGGACAGATCAGCTTTCAGGAAAAGAGAGCGGATGAGGGTATGTCTACAAAATATATTAATTGATGAAAATTGGGCTGTCTGCACTCTCAAAGTGCATGTTGTTGCCAAATGTATTTCATATGCTGTAAACCTAGTTCATAGTTGTTAGTTTCCTTTAATGCCAAACAAACACATACCAATCGTTGGTTAGAAGGCGATCGCCGAATTCATCCTCGCTGGCTGTCGTGTCGTTTTCGCTTGCATACGGTTCAAACCAATATGGCTCAATAGCTTCAGTTTCTTCTTCAATTTCGTTTTCGCTACCTGCCTCCACACTACAACCATCCGTTTCAATACATGCGTAATCTGTTGAATCGCTTAAGCCGCTGAAATCCGAGTCTGAATCCGAGCTAATGTTGCTATAGCTTGCTGTTCTATGCGCCATGTTTGTTTGTGTTGGCTTCACTATGTGACGTCACAGGAAAATGGACGGGTGTATATAACGATGGTTAAAATCAGGCACTTTGAAGCTTTTTTTAGGGATATTGCGTGATGGGTAAAATTTTGAAAAAAACTTCGAAAAATAAAATAAGCCACTGGGAACTGATTTTTAATAGTTTTAACCCTTCTGAAATTGTGATAATGTTCCCCTTTAACATTTAAGCTAACGAGCTAGCATCGGTCAGTCCGAGAGTTTATCAAAGTAAATGTTTTTTTGGTCAATTTGATTCAAAACAGTGTTAATACTAACTATCAGGAGTGTTACCGCGGTTATCATTATTACCGTTTATCATTACATCCCCTATATGTGTCGAAGTAAAACTTCAGCGTAAAACTGATGTGAAACAGTTAAAAAGCTAAAGGTAACAATAAAGATGATGATAAACCGCAGTAAAATTTAAGACGGTTAATAAAGTTTAAAATTTTAAAGATCGAAAAACTATGTGTCAAAATAATTGTATTTAAGTTATCACAAAACTTTGTGTTACATGGAGTTCAGCTCGCCCTGCGAGAGGACAAAAGCTGTCTTTGATCCTACCAAGCAAAAGGCTTGTAAAACTCCACTATGTAGGATGGGGAGCAACATGAAGGTGTCGGTTTATTTGATGTATTGTAATCCACAGGAAGATTTTGTCTTTACCCGAGATCTACAAAGCGGAGAGGAGGCAGGGCCTGCCCTCCCTCCAGGCACCTTTTCTTTGAACTGTTTTACGACCTTTTCTTTGAACTGTTTTGTAATCAAAGGCGATGGCTCTTTATGACCCCCTTCCCTTAGAAACAGCTGTTGCCACGTAATCAGGGAAAGTCCAAATAAAAAAGCAGGCGTACAATCTTACTTCAGAGCGTGGTGGAACTGTACAAAGAGTACAGTCGAGACGTTTCTCCTCAATTGAGCTAAATTGAATTATGTCTCTGTTTAATTCCTTGCTTCTTGTCTTGTTTAATAGATGTCATCAGAGTTTGAACCTGACATCATGATTGATTGCTGCACAAACTCAGTCATTCTGCTCATTTCATTCTGCTAATCGCTTGTTAGCTTAAATGCTAACATGAATACAACAGACATTACCGTCTTACCCCATTACAAACGTCATACCCCAATCTAAACTTATACAAACACAATGCTGTATGAACAACTAAGCTCTTTAATTGTGCACAATGAACCAACAGGCTGTGCTCTATTGGCACAACAGGAAGTGACGTCACATAAACAGGAAGTGACTTGCTGACGGATTTGGTAGCTTTGTAAATCGTTTGGTAACAATCGTTGAAAAACACATATATTTGAAAATTAAAACAGAAGATGGTAAACATATTTGAACACTCAAATCAAAATATTATGGCTTTTAAGAAGCCGGAAAATACTTAATATTTATTCTGCCAAAGAGTGTGTTAATAATTGTTTTTAATACAACTCGGTTAAACAATTTTTTGTGGGTATAAGTACTTTTTGAGCACATGCATGATAATAAGGATAATTGTGATCTTATTTTCACCGCGATAATGATAACTATGATCTTTTTTTAACATGATAATAATGATAACCATGATTATGCTTTTTTTTACAGTAATATGACATTTTTATATCGTTACATCACATCACAAATAACATGGTATTACTCCTCTTTTCCCATTGTAGAGATTGACAAACCTACTTCATGTTGCTGAAGGACTCAAAACAATGTTAAAAATACAGTTGGAACATGTTTACTGTCTGAAGAGCCTCTTGCTGCTTCTTCAATACACAAAAATAAAAAATGTTATAGAATTTTGAGTTTTATTTTTCTAATTCTCCAGGAGCCTTAAACTAAACATTCCCAATCATTGCTTGTTATCAGCAAAAAAACAAAGAAAAACAGCTTCACTTTAGCTTATCAGACTTCCTGATTGTGATCACTTTTCCTGTTGCACTGCTTTACTGCCAGATTCTTTGCAGGCTTATTCAAAAAGGTAAATAAAGAAGAATACAGGAGAGGAAAACAAATATTGGAGTTTTGAGTTATGTAGTAAAATAACACAAATGGTTTCTTACAGTAAACACAATCAGGGACAGCCAACGTTGTGCCCGTGGCCTCCAAGGCCCCCGCACGGAACCAATGATCCTTTGAAAAAATGTTATTTGTACATAGAAAAACAAATACAGTTAAAATCATGGTAATAACAAGGAATAATTCATATAAGAACAATCTCCCATTTAAACTGTCACTCATAAAATGTACTATTTATTATATTCACACAGTTTTTTCTGATTTGACCCATTTGCATGTTTAGAACATAATGGGCCTGATTTACTAAGGATTTTGCATGCACACTGGGGTTTTTACCATGTAAACAATCATTTTCTGCACATTCATGTTACCATGCTCCTACCTGTGAGCGATGTGTTGAACCGGCGGCACATATCTATAATCCGTAATACCTTTTTTTGAATCGCAGAAACAGAAACATATGCACACTGACACTTTGACATTTTACTTTCCACTTTCGCGATTCGTGCGCGTGGCTATGGATCGCATCACCATCGCATTTGTGCGTATGGAATGACTCAAATGCAAAAAAAAAATGCATTTCATGTAAGATATATATAATTAATTAGTAAACTCACCAAGACGTCACCGTGGAGTTATTGAGTCTGTTTAGCTGATTGGAGCGCTAGCTTCCGCAGCTAGTGGGTCCATGACGATGACCTCTGTTTTGTTCGATTAACCGTTTTACTGCCGTGTCACAGAAACAATTAAGGTACAAACCCCGTTTCCATATGAGTTGGGAAATTGTGTTAGATGTAAATATAAACGGAATACAATGATTTGCAAATCATTTTCAACCCATATTCAGTTGAATATGCTACAAAGACAACATATTTGATGTTCAAACTGATAAACCTTTTTTTTTTTGCAAATAATCATTAATTTTAGAATTTGATGCCAGCAACACGTGACAAAGAAGTTGGGAAAGGTGGCAATAAATACTGATAAAGTTGAGGAATGCTCATCAAACACTTATTTGGCACATCCCACAGGTGTGCAGGCTAATTGGGAACAGGTGGGTGCCATGATTGGGTATAAAAACAGCTTCCCAAAAAATGCTCAGTCTTTCACAAGAAAGGATGGGGCAAGGTACACCCCTTTGTCCACAACTGCGTGAGCAAATAGTCAAACAGTTAAAGAACAACGTTTCTCAAAGTGCAATTGCAAGAAATTTAGGGATTTCAACATCTACGGTCCATAATATCATAAAAAGGTTCAGAGAATCTGAAGAAATCACTCCACGTAAGCGGCATGGCCGGAAACCAACATTGAATGACTGTGACCTTCGATCCCTCATACGGCACTTTATCAAAAACCGACATCAATCTCTAAAGGATATCACCACATGGGCTCAGGAACACTTCAGAAAATCACTGTCACTAAATACAGTTTGTCGCTACATCTGTAAGTGCAAGTTAAAGCTCTACTATGCAAAGCGAAAGCCATTTATCAACAACACCCAGAAACGCCGCCGGCTTCTCTGGGCCCGAGATCATCTAAGATGGACTCATGCAAAGTGGAAAAGTGTTCTGTGGTCTGACGAGTCCACATTTCAAATTGTTTTTGGAAATATACGACATCGTGTCATCCGGACCAAAGGGAAAGTGAACCATCCAGACTGTTATCGACGCAAAGTTCAAAAGCCAGCATCTTTGATGGTATGGGGGTGCATTAGTGCCTGCTTATTTCAGCAAGACAATGCCAAGCCACATTCAGCACGTGTTACAACAGCGTGGCTTCGCAAAAAAAGAGTGCGGGTACTTTCCTGGCCCGCCTGCAGTCAAGACCTGTCTCCCATCGAAAATGTGTGGCGCATTATGAAGCGTAAAATACGACAGCGGAGACCCCGGACTGTTGAACGACTGAAGCTCTACATAAAACAAGAATGGGAAAGAATTCCACTTTCAAAGCTTCGACAATTAGTTTCCTCAGTTCCCAATCGTTTATTGAGTGTTGTTAAAAGAAATGGTGATGTAACACAGTGGTGAACATGCCCTTTCCCAACTACTTTGGCATGTGTTGCAGCCATGAAATTCTAAGTTAATTATTATTTGCAAAAAAAAAAAAAAGTTTATGAGTTTGAACATCAAATATCTTGTCTTTGTAGTGCATTCAATTGAATATGGGTTGAAAAGGATTTGCAAATCATTGTTTATATTTACATCCAACACAATTTCCCAACTCATATGGAAACAGGGTTTGTATGTAAATAAAAATTTACAAAATATTTCGTATTGGTATATATCTACGGTTTATAGTCCGGTGAGACTAATACATGGGGGAAAAAATTATTCTATAATGTAGTGGGTTGCGGCTTATATCCCGGTGCTCTTTATAGTCTGGAAAATGCAGTACTTTGCAGATTGCAAACGCAATTGGATATGGTTTAATTGATACAATGAAACACAAATAAGCATATAAAGTCCACTTGTTTTCCCACTCTACTGGTACTTTAAGTGATCCAGCAGGTATAAATTTATAAAAGAAAATTGCTGAATAGACGATCTATCTATTTCTTTTTTTTCTGTCTGTCCAAAATGTTGACACACACACGTAGGACAGATGATCATCGTCTGTCTGTGCACCGTCAGCACAAATCCTTCAGCCGTGTGTGGAAATGACAGTTTGTGCGTCCTTTTAACACATGCTAAATAAATCGCAAAACGGTGATGATTCACATTGCGCGTGCTAAATAATTTGATGATCAGCATATATTTTGCATATTAATGAAGCCAGAGATGCAAAATGGATTGCACGCCTTATTTTGCTCACTGTACAGGCGCAATCCACTTTGCACACTGGAGGTGGGGGAAATTATAGATTTTTAGATGCATCGCAATTCGGACGAATATAAAATCGATTCGTAAATGTCAACAATCGATAATCCATTTATTTATTGTAAATATAGTAATGCAGAGGGTTCTAAAATGTGTCTGACTGCAGCAGGCCACCTCATCGAGAGATCGACCAGCTTCGTTCCAGTTTTGCACACATTTCCATTAATTTAATAAATTTGATGGGAATTAATTCAACTGTTTCTTGTTACAAAAGCACTGTTTTTAAAAGTTGCATGTGGTAAACGCTTATTTAGTGAAACAAAAAGGAATGTAAACCTGCATTGACATACATAAATAAAAGATGCATCAATAATCTATTTTTAATCGGATCGTAGCTCCTGAATCGGAATCGGAATCGAATCGTGAGCTGCCCAAAGATTCCCACCTCTATTGCACACGTTTAGTAGATGCGTGTGCTATCAGGTTTGCATGTGTTTTAGTACACGCTAACCTTAAGTAAATCAGGCCCATTGTATATAAGTTTTGTATACTCAGAACTATTTGTGTACTACCAACCCCGTTTCCATATGAGTTGGGAAATTGTGTTAGATGTAAATATAAACTGAATACAATGATTTGCAAATCCTTTTCAACCCATATTCAATTGAATGCACTACAAAGACAACATATTTGATGTTCAAACTCATCAACTTTATTTTTTTTTTTGCAAATAATAATTAACTTAGAATTTCATGGCTGCAACACGTGCCAAAGTAATTGGGAAAGGGCATGTTCACCTCCGTGTTACATCACCTTTTCTTTTAACAACACTCAAAAAATGATTGGGAACTGAGGAAACTAATTGTTGAAGCTTTGAAAGTGGAATTCTTTCCCATTCTTGTTTTGTGTAGAGCTTCAGTCGTTCAAGAGTCCGGGGTCTCCGCTGTCGTATTTTACGCTTCATAATGCGCCACACATTTTTGATGGGAGACAGGTCTGGACTGCAGGCGGACCAGGAAAGTACTCACACTCTTTTTTTACGAAGCCACGCGGTTGTAACACGTGCTGAATGTGGCTTGGCATTGTCTTGCTGAAATAATCAGGGGCATCCATGAAAAAGACGGCGCTTAGATGGCAGCATATGTTGTTCCAAAACCTTTATGTACCTTTCAGCATTAATGGTGCCTTCACAGATGTGTAAGTTACCCATGTCTTGGGCACTAATGCACCCCCATACCATCACAGATGCTGGCTTTTGAACTTTGCGTCGATAACAGTCTGGATGGTTCGCTTCCCCTTTGGTCCGGATGACACGATGTCTATGTCCAAAAACAATTTGAAATGTGGACTCGTCAGACCACAGAACACTTTTCCACTTTACATGAGTCCATTTTAGATGATCTCGGGCCCAGAGAAGCCGGCGGTGTTTCTGGATGTTGTTGATAAATGGCTTTCGCTTTGCATAGTAGAGCTTTAACTTGCACTTACAGATGTAGCGACCAACTGTATTTAGTGACAGTGGTTTTCTGAAGTGTTCCTGAGCCCATGTGGTGATATCCTTTAGAGATTGATGTCGGTTTTTGATACAGTGCCGTCTGAGGGATCGAAGTTCACGGTCATTCAATGTTGTTTTCCGGCCATGCCACTTACGTGGAGTGATTTCTCCAGATTCTCTGAACCTTTTGATGATATTATGGACCGTAGATGTTGAAATCCCTAAATTTCTTGCAATTGCACTTTGAGAAACGTTGTTCTTAAACTGTTTGACTATTTGCTCACGCATTTGTTGACAAAGTGGTGACCCTCGCCCCATCCTTTCTTGTGAAAGACTGAGCATTTCATGGAAGCTGTTTTTATACCCAATCATGGCACCCACCTGTTCCCAATTAGCCTGCACACCTGTGGGATGTTCCAAATAAGTATTTGATGAGCATTCCTCAACTGTATCAGTATTTATTGCCACCTTTCCCAACTTCTTTGTCACGTGTTGCTGGCATCAAATTTATCTATTATTTGCAAAAAAAAAAAAGTTTATCAGTTTGAACATCAAATATGTTGTCTTTGTAGCATATTCAACTGAATATGGGTTGAAAATGATTTGCAAATCATTGTATTCCGTTTATATTTACATCTAACACAATTTCCCAACTCATATGAAACCGGGTTTGTATAATTTAATTTGTATATTCACATCATAAGTTTGTGTATATCTATACATTTCACTCTATCCATTACATCTAGTTTGTATATTTCTAAATACTCAAATTATTTATTCCATACATACATATACAAATACTGCACACATATTAATGCACTTCTGGATTGGATGTTAAACCACATTTCGTGTATTCTGTTATGCACCTGTAATCACAATATATTGAATCCTAATCCTAATATGCTGTCACATATGCTCCCTGTCAAATGAATATTATTAATTGTTTGAATTATACATAGTTTCAAATATAGACATATTCTCTTTGGAGCCAGTGTCTTCTGCAGCGGGCATTTGTTTGTGGTCTATTTCTTTTGTTATTTACTTTTCTTCTTTTTTTTTTAATAACCCTGTAATGCTCGTCCACTGCAGAGGATGCTGTCTCAGGACAATATACTAAGAATTATATGAATTCAGGACGGTAACGTCAAACAGGTAACGCTCTGAGCCCTTCACATGACTCGATATACAATTAAGTTGAAACCATTCATTAAAGCAGTGGTTCTCAACCTTTTTTCAGTGATGTACCCCCTGTGAATTGTTTTTTAATTCAAGTACCCCCTAATCAGAGCAAATCATTTTTGGTTGAAAAAAAGAGATAAAGAAGTAAAATACAGCACTATGTCATCAGTTTCTGATTTATTAAATTGTATAACAAAATATTGCTCATGTGTAGTGGTCTTTCTTGAACTATTTGGAAAAAAAGATAGGTTTTTATTTATATTTATAAAGGATTTTTGATTTTTTTCCTATTTTTAGAATATTCAAAAAAAATCTCACGTACCCCTTGGCATACCTTCAAGTACCCCCAAGGGTACGCGTACCCCCATTTGGAAACCACTGATCTAAACTATGTGCTGTTTGTTGTTTTATTAAAGTACAACTGCATTTTTGGGGGAAATTTTCACAACATCCACAATGCCTATACGAGACAAAAACACGTCTTTCCCTTTTCTGTGCGTTCTAAACAGTAAAAAACTGCTAGTATGTGGCTGCTAACTATGCAGGTAATGGGAATAAAATCCATTCCACCTGTAAAGCACTCCAAAAAACATACTGTAAGTATGTACATAATGTAGTAACAGGTACATTCACAATAACGTGTCATATTTACAGTATTTCAGTCATTTTAACCCTTGTGTGGTGTTTGGGTCTGTGGGACCCGTTTTCATTTTTTATTAAAAGAATAATGATACAATTAATTCATTTTTCAAACTGAGACTCACTGGCTTTGGCTCATTTTCTGTGAAGAACATATATCAGAATACATATTTAATGACCACACACCATACACCCCCCTACACATTTCTATTACATATAGGGCTGAAACTAACGATTAATTTGATAATAGATTAATCTGTCAATTATTACTTCAATTAATCGATTAATAATCGGATAAAAAAGACAAACTACATTTCTATCCTTTCCAGTATTTTATTGAGAAAAAAAACCAGCATACTGGCACCATACTTATTTTGATTATTGTTTCTCAGCTGTTTGTACATGTTGCAGTTTATAAATAAAGGTTTATAAAAAAATAAAAAAATAAACAATAATAATAATTTTAAAAATAAATAAATAATTGCCTCTGCGAATGCGCATAGCATAGATCCAACGAATCGATGACTAAATTAATCGCCAACTATTTTTATAATCGATTTTAATCGATGTAATCGATTAGTTGTTGCAGCCCTAAGTACATATAAGATGTCCGGGTCCCGCATACACACACACACACACACACACACACACACACACACACACACACACACACACACACACACACACACACACACACACACACACACACACACACACACACACACACACACACACACACACACACACAGCAGGCTGAGACAGGAGGAGGTCAGAGTGTAGGTACACAGACCATCAGAGGGTCAAATGTGCGAGAAAATGAGAGCAGACAGTGTTGACAAACAATGTTGCAACCTGGTGTGGGAACCGCAGGTGCAGAACCA
This sequence comes from Nerophis lumbriciformis, assembly GCF_033978685.3. NCBI lineage: Eukaryota > Metazoa > Chordata > Actinopteri > Syngnathiformes > Syngnathidae > Nerophis > Nerophis lumbriciformis. Next base: position 15,643,206 of record NC_084561.2, on the reverse strand, counting down.
CAAAAGAATAATCCCTGTGGGATGCAGAAATTGGCAGAGAAATTTTCCGTGCAACGTTCATATTGTTGTTACTCAGCCAGCGTTTGTGGGTCTGATGGACCCGTTGCATTTTGTGGCTTTTAATGCCTCACAATCAAACACTTTTATGTTAAAATACTGAACAGATGTTTATTGGGATAAGGTAAACATCTGTTCAGTATTTTAACATAAAAATGTTTGATTGTGAGGCATTAAAAGTCAAAAAATGCAACGGGTCCATCAGACCCACAAACGCTGGCTGAGTAACAACAATATGAACATTACACAAGGGTTAAGCATTACCGTAACTTCTTCCCTGGGCGCAACGAACGATACTTTTGTTAACAACACTAGCAAAGAGTGCAATTTCTGTGTTTGATACCACTAACGGCAAACTTTGTGAGAGTCCTGGAGTGTTATCATCCAGCACTATTGCTAAACGTTTAAAAAAAAAACATAAAGTGACTTACAATGTCCGTTTTCACTGGGATGCCGACTGAGGCGATAGTTGTATCTTTCAGCACTTATTGCTCTTCTTTAGCTGCTAAAATCTAAATAAACCTCACTCCTCGGATAAAAAAAAAAAAGCCTCATAGCCATGTTGCGATGCTCGTATGCTGCGTTCTATTGTTTGCTATGAAGTATCAAGTTGATAGCTAGATAATCTAACATGAATTTTTTTCTAATTTAAAGGCAATAGTTCTTTGTTTAATGGCCAATTACATCTAACGTTGTTAGCAGCTCAAGCTCGTGGTCGGAGGAGCAGTCTGAGCAAAAAGGTAGTTCCTTGGTGTTAGCTCTTGCAATAACTATGTCGATATAGCCCGGTTGATATGCAGCATCGCGTGGACATCGGGGGCGGTACCTCTGGATTGGCAGACCGGGGTGGTGGTTCCTCTCTTTAAGAAGGGGAACCGGAGGATGTGTTCTAACTATCGTGGGATCACACTCCTCAGCCTTCCCGGTAAGGTCTATTCAGGTGTACTGGAGAGGAGGCTACACCGGATAGTCGAACCTCGGATTCAGGAGGAACAGTGTGGTTTTCGTCCTGGTCGTGGAACTGTGGACCAGCTCTATACTCTCGGCAGGGTCCTTGAGGGTGCATGGGAGTTTGCCCAACCAGTCTACATGTGTTTTGTGGACTTGGAGAAGGCATTCGACCGTGTCCCTCGGGAAGTCCTGTGGGGAGTGCTCAGAGAGTATGGGGTATCGGACTGTCTGATTGTGGCAGTCCGCTCCCTGTATGCTCAGTGCCAGAGCTTGGGCCGCATTGCCGGCAGTAAGTCGGACACGTTTCCAGTTTTTCTAGGCACAGTCAAGGCGTTGAGGGGATCTGGTTTGGTGGCTGCAGGATTAGGTCTCTGCTTTTTGCAGACGATGTGGTCCTGATGGCTTCATCTGGCCAGGATCTTCAGCTCTCACTGGATCGGTTCGCAGTCGAGTGTGAAGCGACTGGGATGAGAATCAGTACCTCCAAGTCCGAGTCCATGGTTCTCGCCCGGAAAAGGGTGGAGTGCCATCTCCGGGTTGGGGAGGAGATATTGCCCCAAGTGGAGGACTTCAAGTACCTCGGAGTCTTGTTCACGAGTGAGGGAAGAGTGGATCGTGAGATCGACAGGCGGATCGGTGCGGCGTCTTCAGTAATGCGGACGCTGTATCGATCCGTTGTGATGAAGAAGGAGCTGAGCTGGAAGGCAAAGCTCTCAATTTACCGGTCGATCTACGTTCCCATCCTCACCTATGGTCATGAGCTTTGGGTTATGACCGAAAGGACAAAATCACGGGTACAAGCGGCCGAAATGAGTTTCCTCCGCCGGGTGGCGGGGCTCTCCCTTAGAGATAAGGTGAGAAGCTCTGCCATCCGG
>NC_084561.2:15546323-15636323 GCF_033978685.3 Nerophis lumbriciformis | reverse complement strand
TTTCTATGAAGGATAAAACACTGAATATTGACAAAATATGAGCGTCACACCCCTTTTCGATCGACATATTTTACAATCAAGTGAAACGCAACAAAAATGCAACAATCAGTGAAGTATGAACGCGAAGGGTACAAAATAAACCCACCTACAATCTGATACATCACTAAGCTTTAGAACTTTGTTGTGAATATCTCCTTCTGCGTCTGTAGAAACGCTTCCCACCCACACTGCCATGACATCACATGACCTTAGTAACTAATTAGATGACCATAGTAACTAGTATATCATCCATAAGCGCAGATTCCAACCATTGAAATACTTAGTGCAGTTCAAGACTTACGGTCGTTAGAAAACATGACTGCACATCATAATGGCAGCTACACTTTCCATCTTAAAGATCTAAAAAATTATTTGGGAATGTCCGGAGGGCCAGATTGAAACGCTTAACGGGCCGCATATGGCTTAATTTGCCCAGGTCTGGTTTAAACCAAACATCACATGACTGTTATGACCAGTGTTCTGAAAATTACTTTTAAAAAGTAATTAATTATAGTCACTTGTTACTTAAGCAAAAAAGGAATTTAATTACTAATGGAATTACTCTGTAATACATATACCATATTTTCCGGACCATAGGGCGCACCGGATTTTAAGGCACACCGCCGACGAATGGTCTATTTTTCATCTTTTTCCTTTTATATTAGGCATACTGGATTATATGGCGCATTAAAGGAGTCGTATTATTTTATTATTTTTCTAAATGGAAAACACTTCCTTGTAGTCTACATAACATGTAATGGTGGTTCTTTGGTCAAAATGTTGCATAGATTATGTTTTACAGATCATCCTAAAGCCACTTTCTGACAGTCGCTTCCGGATGCGCCGTTTTGTAGCGGTGTAGCGTGCAAGGACGAGAGTGGAAGAAGTGTCAAAAGATGGAGCTAACTGTTTTAATGACATTCAGACTTTACTTAAATCAATAACGGAGCAGCATCCGGAAATAACAACACAGGAAATGTATCCCGTGAAAAACCGTCTGACCGGAACTCTAATAACTAAAGTTCCTTAGGCGAATAATGTAAACTCACTACACCGGTATGTTTTAGCGCTTTCATGGTTTTTTTGATTGATTGAAACTTTTATTAGTAGATTGCACAGTACAGTACGGTACATATTTCGTACAATTGACCACTAAATGGTAACACCCGAATAAGTTTTTCAACTTGTTTAAGTCGGGGTCCACGGTGAGTTTACTGACAGATATAAGTAAGAACTTTACACTACTTTATATTGGAAATGGCAACAGCGAAGGATTTGTGTCACATGACAATAAAATAGAGGAAAAAGAAGAAGCTTATCGACTCGCGGACGTGCGGAATTTTTCAGGACTTCTACAGATCCCAAATGCAGATCAACAGGTACCAGAAGGTAAGAAAAGTTGTTTTTGCATAATATTGCGAAACAAAACGCCAGATAATATATCTTACCTTATACACACACCATACTAATACTCGTATGTTTAATGTGCCGACAATTATTCAAGCGGTGCGGCTTCATAGCTTACCAAAGTCGTAGTAAAACATTTTGATAGATTTTTGAGCGCCGTGTGTAATGTTCTATATTTTCAATGGAACATTTAAAATGTTGGCGTTGTTTACTTGAGACATATCGCAATCATAGTGCAGCCTACACTTATCTCTTATGTTTGACTGCCATCTATTGGTCACACTTATCATTACACCATGTACCAAATAAAACAGCTTCGAGGTGAGTAAGCTCAACCAAACTTATTCCTTACATTAGGCGCACCGGGTTATAAGGCGCACTGTCGAGTTTTGAGATTAAAAAAATGATTTTAAGTGTGCCTTTTTGATTGATTGATTGAAACTTTTATTAGTAGATTGCACAGTACAGTACATATTTCGTACAATTGACCACTAAATGGTAACACCCGAATAAGTTTTTCAACTTGTTTAAGTCGGGGTCCACGTAATCAATTCATGGTACCGTATTTTCCGCACTATAAGCCGCCCCGGGTTATTAGCCGCACCTTCAATGAATGGCATATTTCAAAACTTTGTTCACCTATAAGCCGCCCCGGGTTATAAGCCGCGCCTACGCTGCGCTAAAGGGAATGTCAAAAAAACAGTCAGATAGGTCAGTCAAACTTTAATAATATATTAAAAACCAGCGTTCTAACAACTCTGTTCACCCCCAAAATGTAATGTGCAAATGTGCAATCACAAAAATAGTAAAACTCAACGTTGCTCGAACGTTAATGTCACACAACACACAAAATAAACATTTAAAGCTCACTTTCTGAAATTATTCCTCATCCATAAATCCCTCGAATTCTTCTTCAGTGTCTGAATTAAAAAGTTGGGCGAATACGGCATCCAAAATGGCCGGCTCCGTCTCGTCGAAGTCATTAGAGTCAATGTTGCTGTTGTTGCGCAGCAGTTCCGTGAATCCTGCCTTCTGGAAAGCTCGGACCACAGTTGAGACCGATATATTCGCCCAGGCATTTACAATCCACTGGAAGATGTTGGCGTATGTCGTCCGGCGCTGTCTCCCTGTCTTAGTGGCGCAGGTCATCTTGTTGCTATGTTCACTTCTCTTGCTGCTGCTCTATTTCCGTGTTCTACTGCGTGACTTATTGCCTTGAGTTTGAATTCTGCGTTGTACGCGTGTCTCTTAATAGGAGCCATTTTGTGGTCTTTACAGATGTAAACACACAAATGAAATGAAACGTAATATCCGCGCGCTTCTTCTTCTATGGGGGCGGGTGGTTGCTTACAGTAGAAGAAGAAGCGCTTCCTCTTCTATGGGGGCGGGTGCTTACCTTGGCGGTTGCTTGCCGTAGAAGAAGAAGCGCTTCCTCTTCTACGGGGAAAAAAGATGGCGGCTGTTTACCGTAGTTGCGAGACCTAAACTTTATGAAAATGAATCTTAATATTAATCCATATATAAAGCGCACCGGGTTATAAGCCGCACTGTCAGCTTTTGAGAACATTTGTGGTTTTTAGGTGCGGCTAATAGTGCGGAAAATACGGTAAGTCCTTATAGTCCGGAAAATACGGTAATTATTTACTAGCGAAAGTAATTAGTTACTTAAAAAACAAAAACTTTAAATATATGTAATATGCAGATTGAGAGAAGTTTATGAGGCGGTGTCTGTTGCCAAGCGACGTCTGCAAGGGTTGCAGCTGGACTGTATTTGTTAGTTTTAGCAGCAGTTGTTTGTCGGCCCTGACGGCTTTTCCGTTCAATCTTTTTACCGACTTGTGTTACCTCTGGTTAATAAAGAGGAGGAGCCTCCCACCGCCGCCAACCACCGCAGCTACGGTGCGTGCACCATACTATTTCCCCGGGAGACTCCCGAATTTCAGTGCCCCTCCCGAAAATCTCCCGGGGCAACCATTCTCCCGAATTTCTCCCGATTTCCATCCAGACAACAATATTGGGGGCGTGCCTTAAAGACACTGCCTTTAACGTCCTCTCTCACCTGAAACCTTCACCCCTTAACAGCCGCATGCTGTCCAGGCGTCTGCTTTTCCTCCATATAAACAGCGTACCGGCCCAGTCACATAATAATGTAGCGTTGGACGGGTTTAACAATGGACTTTTTTCAAAGATGTCAAGGAATGCTGACACGTTGTATGATCTTTTAACTGGTTTAATGATAACGCAAGGCATACTTGATCAACAGCCATACAGGTCACACTGAGGGTGGCCGTATAAACAACTTTACCACTGTTACTAATATGCGCCACACTGTGAACCCACACCAAACAAGAATGACAAACACATTTCGGGAGAACATCCGCACCGTAACACAACATAAACACAACAGAACAAATACCCAGAATCCCTTGCAGCATTAACTCTTCCGGGACGCTACAATAACATCTACGGCTTTTGGAGCTCAGTGCACAACTGCACACACAACAAGAAGAGACATGGCGACGACGAGTAAGAAGAAGAAATACGCTTGCAAGTTCCAAAATGATTGGAAAAAAGAATTTAATTTCATCCAAAAAAGCTCAAAGGGGAAAGGGTATGCTGCCTGCACCTCAACTCCCCGCCATCTCCCGAATTCGGAGGTCTCAAGGTTGGCAAGTATGGCGTGCACGTCAGCTGTGCACGAAGGCGAATGTGACGTGGGGTCGGTGTCGGCAATGCGCAGTAGCGACTTTGGCCGCAAACGGTCGTAACAAATGTATATCTAAAGATACTGGTATGATACAGTTTTAGTCCTGACATTTGAGTGCTAAATGGTTATATTTGCACCTCCTATCCTAGTATTGTGGGCGTTCTCATAGTCAGCATATTTTCTGCAGACACATGATGACAGACACGCTACATAGATTGCGCTGTCGATTTCTGCTTATATATTGTCATGTCTGTGTGATCGTGTTTTGTTTTGGTTATGTTCGGTTTTTGGACTCTTTGTGCACTCTTGTTTGTTTTATTTCCATGACAACCCATTAGTTTTCACCTGTCCTCGTGTCACGCATCTGATTCATTTGGACTCACACACCTGTCATTAATCATGTTCAAGACTATTTAAGCCGATAGTTGCCAGGAAGTCAGCCTGGCGACATTAAAGGGGAACATTATCACAATTTCAGAATTGTTAAAACCATTAAAAATCAGTTCCCAGTGGCTTATTATATTTTTCGAAGTTTTTTTCAAAATTTTACCCATCACGCAATATCCCTAAAAAAAGCTTCAAGTGCCTGATTTTAACCACCCGTCCATTTTTCTGTGACGTCACATAGTGAAGCCAACACAAACAAACATGGCGGAAAGAACAGCAAGCTATAGCGACATTAGCTCGGATTCAGACTCGGATTTCAGCGGCTTAAGCGATTCAACAGATTACGAATGTATTGAAACGGATGGTTGTAGTGTGTAGGCAGGTAGTGAAAACGAAATTGAAGAAGAAACTGAAGCTATTGAGTCATATCGGTTTGAACCGTATGCAAGCGAAACCGACGAAAACGACACGACAGCCAGCGACACGGGAGAAAGCGAGGACGAATTCGGCGATCGCCTTCTAACCAACGATTGGTATGTGTTTGTTTGGCATTAAAGGAAACTAACAACTATGAACTAGGTTTACAGCATATGAAATACATTTGGCAACAACATGCACTTTGAGAGTGCAGACAGCCCAATTTTCATCAATTAATATATTCTGTAGACATACCCTCATGTCAGCAGGCCAGGGAAGCTAGGGTCGATATTCTTCTCTTGATCATCTTGGGACGGTGTGAGCCAAGACATCCAGGGGGTTTAGCTCGCTCGTCTGCGGGAACAAACTGCCGCCATTGCTTGCCGTGCTACCGAGGTCCTTTGTCCCTGAATTGCCCACACACTCCGGCAGATTCAATGGGGGTCTGGCGGCAGATTTCTTTGACTTTATCGTTGGAAATGCATCTGCTTTGAGTGTCGCAGGATATCCACACATTCTTGCCATCTCTGTCGTAGCATAGCTTTCGTCTGTAAAGTGTGCGGAACAAACGTCCAATTTCTTGCCACTTTCGCATCTTTGGGCCACTGGTGCAACTTGAATCCGTCCCTGTTCGTGTTGTTACACCCTCCGACAACACACCGACGAGGCATGATGTCTCCAAGGTACGGAAAACAGTCGAAAAAACGGAAAATAACAGAGCTGTTTTGACTCGGTGTTTGAGAAAATGGCGGATTGCTTCCCGATGCGACGTCACGTTGTGACGACATCGCTCCGAGAGCGAATATTAGAAAGGCGTTTAATTCGCCAAAATTCATCCATTTAGAGTTCGGAAATCGGTTAAAAAAATATATGGTCTTTTTTCTGCAACATCAAGGTATATATTGACGCTTACATAGGTCTGGTGATAATGTTCCCCTTTAACTCTGTTTGACTTCTGCTACCCATGTTACCCATGCTACCAAAGTTCCAAGTTAATTTTGTCTATATTCTTGTCACAGTAAGTGTTTATTTGTTTCATGTTCATAGTTTTTTGCCTAAGTGCTAGTTTTTGTTTCTTAGCCAAGTTTATCTCCGCCTTGAGCGCGCCCTTTGTTTGTACCCTTTTTGTAGTTTGTGTTAAAACAAAATGATGTCCTTACCTTCACGCCATGTCCGATCCAACTTTACTTGCATCTCGGGAAAACAAACACCCCATAGTCCACGTCTTGACATATATGAGACGCAATCCTCTGCGCACGAGCTTGCGCTACCAGTTTTGCACGTGTTTCGTAGGTCAGGCCCTTTTTAATGCGAAATAACAAATTTAACAGATTTATAAAATACTTGCATATCCGCTCTACGCTTGATTGATTGACATATTACACGCGGAAAGGGCCGCTATGTTGGCACTTCAGTGGCATTGTTTCCAGTAGTCACATGACTTGTTCTGTGGCTTTAGGAAGCCAGCTCAGCAGCAAAACACTTACTCTCCAATCTGGTAACAAAGGCTGAGGAGGTTCCAAGTTTGTCATTCGCTTCCTTTCTAACGTGTGTAGATTAAGTGCAATAAATAAAGCCACTTTGCCATTCGATGAAAGCATTTATGGGAAAGGGAAAGGGAGACAGACGCCTACATGGCGACGGATTTTGTAAATAAACTGAATGTTTGAAGGGTCGTGTTATGTTTTTATGGCCAGGATTCGGTTGCCAAGGAAGGCAATTCATCAAAGTGTGTCCTTACAGCGGTACAAACGTGTAACTTGGTCTCAACTCCATTTTCATGCTGCACACTAATGCATACTCCCTAGCATCATCCAGTCTGCAGTTGTTTTTCTTGCAGGGTGAAATGATCTTCAAAGAAATGTTTTACATTTGTATGTGCATGATTGGAATACAATATCAATATCACCCACTAAACTCAAGTATGCTCTATAAACAATTTGTATAGTCTTCGGACATGAAAGTGTGATATTCATGTGCTGATATGATTAACTTTCCTTGCAAATGGACTATATAAAAAGAGGCTTCTGTCTATCTTGACGTAAAACCCACTTGAGACAGTGCATGCCGCCACAAATGAAGTTTGTTGTCTGACATCAAAGTGTTGCTGAGATCCAGCCTCACTTCCTGTGTTCCCGCTTGCAGATGGTATCTATTGTTTGTAATTAACTAAATATTTCTTTTTTTGCCGTTGTTTCCAGTTAGGTTGATCTAAAACCAGAATCACTTCCTGTGTTCTTAAACCATGTGTCTTTCAAAAAAAGGCTCTTCTCTGGAGGCAGGGTCTTGGCAACCAGCATCATATTTAATCGACGGTTCCATTTACACTAATGCACTGTAAAAACAACACCTGTAGATTGTACGGTAAACTTCTGGCGTCTGATCTACCAGTTCGCTCAGTCGCCACCGATTTCCAATTCATAGTAATTTCCTGTAAAATTCACCGTAACATTTTACGGTACAATTCTGGCAAATGAGCTGGCAGTTGTTTTACCATACAATGTACATATTTTTATTCAGCTTACTGTGAATGGAAAAACTATACCACTTTTATTTTTACAGAAAAAATCTGTCAATTAAGCTACCATTTTTATTATAACATTTCTGGTCGTTGTTTTTACAAAGCAATTATGTAAATAGAAAACGGTACTGCGCTCTAAAAAAATTTTTACATTTTACGTAAAGAACTGTCAGCTCAGTTGCCGGAATTGTACCATAAAATTTGTAGTGGTTTTTACACCAAATTACTGTCAATTGAACATCAATACCACTGTTTTCTCAGGGCATTAATCGATCGCAACTAGACCGTTTCGCCTGCAATCAGAGTAGGCTTCATCAATTCATGCTCATAGACTTAGATTGGTCAGATCTAGTCTTAGACTTACATTGGTCAGATCTAGTCTTAGACTTGCATTGGTCAGGTCTAGTCTAGCGGCTGGTGCCAATACTGTAGTAGGCTTCATCAGTGCATGCTAATAGACTTAGTTTGGTCAGATCTAGTCCTAGGCTTAGATTGGTCAGATCTAGTCTTGCGGCTGGTGCCAAAACCCCAAATATTTATACTCCAAAAACCAGGAGGGTGTGCATGCGCAAAAATTGTTTCGCCCTATTGTAGTGCTTACTTGCCAACCTTGAGACCTCCGATTTCGGGAGGTTTGGGGGAGGAGGGGCGTGGTTGGGGCGGGGGCGTGGTTGGGGGCGTGGTTTAGAGGGGAGGAGTCAAGTATTTCATATATATATAAGAAATACTTGACTTTCAGTGAATTCTAGCTATATGTTTTTATTTTATTTTATTGTGTATACATATATATATATATATATATATATATATATATATATATATATATATATATATATATATATATATATATATATATATATATATAAGTAAGAGAAATACTTGAATTTCAGTGTTCATTTATTTACACATATACACACACATAACACTCATCTACTCATTGTTGAGTTAAGGGTTGAATTGTCCATCCTTGTTCTATTCTCTGTCACTATTTTTCTAACCATGCTGAACATCCTCTCTGATGATGCATTCTGCTTCGTCTCCTTGTTGTGTGCGCAGTTGTGCACTGCACTCTCTAAAAGCCGTAGATGTTATTGTCACATATGCATGTACAGTAGATGGCAGTATTGTCCTGTTTAAGAGTGTCACAACATTGCTGTTTACAGCAGACGAACTGCTTTACGGTGGACGAAAACGTGACTGCTGTTGTTGTGTGTTGTTACTGCGCTGGGAGGACGTTAATGAAACTGCCTAACAATAAACCCACATAAGACACCAAGAACTCGCCCTCGATCATTCTACAGTTATAACGTCATTGGGCAGGTACGCTGTTTATATTGTGGGAAGGCAGACATGAAAACAGGCTGTCGACACGTCACTCAGGTCCCCCTGAATTTCGGGAGATTTTCGGGAGCGGCGCTAAATTTCGGGAGTCTCCCGGAAAATCCGGGAGGGTTGGCAAGTATGTTGTAGTGAGAAAAACTGGTTTAATGCAAACAAGACAGTCCTACTGTCAAAGCCAACAACAGCCATTGATGAGTAAATTCCCCTCGTTAGCATTGAGGTATTGTGTGGCAAAACGATCGCTGTGGATCGACTACTACCATTCCAAAATAGTCGGAATCACCCACGTTAGCATTCCATTCAGTTGTAAACAAATGGCATTCTGGTCACCTTCTGTTTCTAACTGTTATTTGTTGGAGGCTAAATACTTAGACTTACACTTAGACAGTTAGTCATTCAAATTTGAACTTTACAGTACAGATAAGAACGAAATTTTGTTGCATTAGCTCATAGTAGTGCAGGATAAAAGAGCAATAAAGTGCAGATATATTGCAGTCTTTTAGGAATGGTTGAAAGGACAGTGTTGTATCTGGGAGTCGGTGGTGTCGCAGACCACCTTCTCTGTTCAGGGATGGCTTTTCAACCATGACATAGATGGCTTAACCTGACTCTCGCCAGACTCTGTAGTTCGCTGAGCCCCACACAAGGATCTGGGACTTCTCAATAGGAGATGTATTTCAGGCCTTGTAAAAAAAATTCATTGTATGTGATTGGATAAACACTCACCTCCCAGGGGGTGATCAAGGGTGATGGGTCAAATGCAGAGAATAGTTTCGCCACACCTAGTGTGTGTGTGACAATCATGGGTACTTATTAGAAGTTATTAGGGATAATAATATTCTGGGGAAGTTATGTGATAAACAGGAGGGAAATGTTAGAATAATTATGTATATATTACCACACTAACTTTAGTATGCTTAAAGTCTGTTGCTTTAGTTATTTAGCTATTGTGCTCAAGTTGGACTTTTCTAATCTGTGCAAGGACAAAGACTTCTTGTCTTCTTTGTTTTAGCCCGCTAACAGCCAAGGACTTCAACGACCTCAACGAAGATAAGATGACAGCACGCAGACGAAGCAGAGACTTCAAGGACCTCAACGAAGATAAGATGACAACACGCAAACGAAGCGGGGACAAGGCGAAGTCACAAGGCCCCCAGCACATTCCGTCACGTATCGTGCGTCCTGGACCTGCTTTGCATAATATATGTGACCACTCCTTTTAGAGGCGGCCTTGGTATTGTTGACTGTGGAACTCCTGAATAAATAGAGGGACGCAGGAGCTGAACCTTAAAGCGTCGGGCGAGACTGTGACTAAGTGTGCAGCTCCATGCGTTCTTCTCATGAACTACTTGGAACTCTGTCTCTGCATGATTCCTTGCTTCTTGTCTGATTAACAGACGTCATCAGTGTTTAAACCTGACAGTACTTTAACTTTAAACCACTTGTCCGTTATCTTGACTGACGTGCTACTTCAACCACTCACATCGAAATCAACCCGTGACACTGATGAGAGCTTCGCTGGGAAATCCAAAACAGAGCAGCCGACATATTGGATAACGACAGAGCGGAAAGTTAGAGAACTTTTACTGAAATAACGCAGCAATGTCAGTAGACGATCGATGTCTCAAAACAGCTGCAATAGCAGAATCAATGTCAGACAACGACTCCTCGCTGCGTGCCGCTTCGCTTCGGCGCTACGTCTATGAAATCCCGCCAGGCGATCCTGATTGGTTCTTTATTTTTTTGCTATCTTGAAGGAGTTTGCAATGCCCTCGAGCCCAGACCCTTGTGTTGAGCTCAACAAACTACAAGGATCTGGCGAGAGTCTTCCCTCACTCCTTTTTTGTACCATACATCCTCCCTGTCGAGAAACATTTTTGTTGTCAAAGGAGTGCTGTTTCTCCCTGAGGTGCAGGTAGACAGCTGAGTCTTGGCCTGAAGAGTTTGTCCGTCTATGTCCGGGGTCGGCAACCCGCGGCTCTTTAGCGCCGCCCTAGTGGCTCTCTGGAGCTTTTTCAAAAATGTATGAAAAATGGAAAAAGATGAGGGGAAAAAAATATATTTTTTGTGTTAATATGGTTTCTGTAGGAGGACAAACATGACACAAACCTCCCTAATTATTATAAAGCACGCTGTGTATTAAACATGCTTCACTGATTCGAGTATTTGGCGAGCGCCGTTTTGTCCTACTAATTTTGGCGGTCCTTGGACCCACCGTAGTTCGTTTACATCAGGGGTCCCCAACCTTTTTGAAACCAAGAGCTACTTCTTGGGTACTGATTAATGCCAAGGGGTACCAGTTTGATACACACTTAAATAAATTGCCAGAAATAGCCAATTTGCTCAATTTACCTTTAACTCTATGTTATTATTAATAATTAATGATAGTTATCTTTTACGGAAGGTTTTTTGTAGAGAATAAATGATGAAAAAGAGGAGAAAACACGAAAAAAATGAAAATAAAATTTTGAAACATAGTTTATCTTCAAAATTCAACCGAAAAAAAGAAGAGAAAAACTAGCTAATTCGAATATTTTTGAAAAATTACAAAAATAATTTATGGAACATCATTAGTAATTTTTCCTGATTAAGATTAATTTTAGAATTTTGATGACATGTTTTAAATTGGTTAAAATCCAATCTGCACTTTGTTAGAATATACTGTATAACAAATTGGACCAAGCTATATTTCTAACAAAGACAAATCATTATTTCTTCTAGATTTTCCAGAACAAAAATGTTGAAAGAAATTCAAAAGACTTTGAAATAAGATTTATATTTGATTCTACAGATTTTCTAGATTTGCCAGAATAATTTTTTTGAATTGTAATCATAATAAGTTTGAAGAAATATTTCACAAATATTCTTCGTCAAAAAAACAGAAGCTAAAATGAAGAATTAAATTGAAATGTATTTATTATTCTTTACAATAAAAACAAATAAATGTACTTGAACATTGATTTAAATTGTCAGGAAAGAAGAGGAAGGAATTTAAAAGGTAAAAAGGTACCGTATTTTTCGGACTATAAATCGCAGTTTTTTTCATAGTTTTTTCATGTTGGGTGCGACTTATACTCAGGAGCGACTTATGTGTGAAATTATTAACACATTACTGTAAAAATATCAAATAATATTACTTAGCTCATTCATGTAAGAGACTAGACGTATAAGATTTCATGGGATTTAGCGATTAGGAGTGACAGATTGTTTGGTAAACGTATAGCATGTTCTATATGTTATAGTTATTTGAATGACTCTTACCATAATATGTTACGTTAACATACCAGGCACGTTCTCAGTTGGTTATTTATGCCTCATATAACGTACACTTATTCAGCCTGTTGTTCACTATTCTTTATTTATTTTAAATTGCCTTTCAAATGTCTATTCTTGGTGTTGGGTTTTATCAAATAAATTTCCCCAAAAAATGCGACTTATACTCCAGTGCGACATATATATGTTTTTTTCCTTCTTTATTATGCATTTTCGGCAGGTGCGACTTATACTCCGGTGCGACTTATACTCCGAAAAATATGGTATATGTGTTTAAAAATCCTAAAATAATTTTTAAGGTTGTATTTTTTCTCTAAAATTGTCTTTCTGAAAGTTATAAGAAGCAAAGTAAAATAAAATTAATTTATTTATTTAAACAAGTGAAGACCAAGTCTTTAAAATATTTTCTTGGATTTTCAAATTCTATTTGAGTTTTGTCTCTTGGAATTAAAAATGTCGAGCAAAGCGAGACCAGCTTGCTAGTAAATAAATACAATTTAAAAAATAGAGGCAGCTCACTGGTATGTGCTGCTCTTTGAGCTATTTTAAGAACATGCTAGCGGGCGACTCATCTGGTCCTTACGGGCGACCTGGTGCCCGCGGGCACTGCGTTGGTGACCCCTGGTTTACATGCATAACTTTCTCTGACTTTCTAGGACGTGTTTTATGCCACTTCTTTTTCTGTCTCATTTTGTCCACCAAACTTTTAACGTTGTGCGTGAATACACAAAGGTGAATTTTGTTGATGTTATTGACTTGTGTGGAGTGCTAATCGGACAAATAAAGTTGATTTGATTTGATTTGATATTTGGTCACTGCAAGCTAATCGATGCTAACATGCTATTTAGGCTAGCTATATGTACATATTGCATCATTATGCCTCATTTGTAGCTATATTTGAGCTCATTTAGTTTCCTTTAAGTCCTCATTCAATTTATATCTCATGACACACTATCTGTATGTAATATGGCTTTTAATTTTTTGCGGCTCCAGACAGATTTGTTTTTATATTTTTGGTCCAATATGGCTCTTTCAACATTTTGGGTTGCCGACCTCTGGTCTATGTTGTGCCATGCGTCGGCTTAGTGTTTTTTTTTTGTTTCCCCAATATATGAATCAGTGCATTCATCATTATTGGCCTGAAGAGTTATAAATGAATCACACAATAGATGGGTAAAGAATTTGTCCAGCAGATATCTTACCCAATCAGAAAAAGATGTATTGGCGAAAGGGTTGAACCTGACTCCACATCAGGTTCCTACAGTTGATTTGATCACAGCGACGGAATCAGCCATTAGGAAAAACAACGTACCAGAAACCGAAGGGGAGCAAATACGGCCGAAAGTGACGGCAGCTCTTACTAATGCCAAGCCCCCACCCCCAAACCTCTCGTTTTGAGGAGAGGAAAGCAGTAACATCACTTGGCTAGGATGAAAACATCACAATCCTGCCAGCTGATAAGGGGAGATGCATAGTAATTCTCAACACAACTGACTACCAAAACCAATTGCTTACACTCCTCGAACACATATTAAATGCTCAAAAGGGACCCCACAAGTGGGTACAAGAGGAAAATCATTGAGTACTTACAAACTCTACAAAAGTTAGAAGTCATCAACCGGGCATTGTGTTACCCAATATACCCACAGGAAACCATCCCTGGCATTTATGGCCTTCCAAAAATACACAAAGATGGGGCTCTGTGACATACAATATTGCTAAGTATGTGGCCAACATCTTAGCACCTTTGGTTGGCAAAACTCCACATTATGTCCAAAACTCAATAGACTTTGTAGCGAAGATCAGGGATCTAAAACTGAAAAAAAAAAATGAAACTATAGTTTCATTTGACCTCACCTCCCTTTTCACCTGTATTCCAACCCTGGATGAGACAGTGAGGCAATGTCTACTAGGTGATCACACCTTACAGGATAGATCCGTACTAAAATCGGAACATATTTGCCTTTTGATGGAGCTTTGCCTTAACACGACATCATTTCAATTAATGGGAACGTTTTACCGACAAAAAAATGGTTGTGCCGTGACATCACCTGTATCCCCAATAGTAGCAAACCTTTACATGGAGGACATGGAAAAGAGAGCTCTGAGCTCTTTTAAGGAAACAGCATCAAGTCATATTACATTTCAATGACGACACATGGGTGAAAATCAGAAACCAAGAAGTGCAAGCCTTCACCGAGCACATGAACTCAGTGGACAAAAAAATCAAGTTCACACGTAAGGATGTCAACGATAGTAATTTGCCTTTTTTAGACTGTGATGTCCACATTGGAGAAAACAGGGGCCTTCGTGTCAGGGTTTACCGAAAACCCACACATAACGATTAATACCTACTTTTTGACTCACACCACCCACGGTGGTCTCCATTACAGGGGGAATGAGTCTGCATACAGAGATGAGGTCCTGAAACTATCAGCGTGGTGTTCAGTGAATAATCTGGCACTGAACACCACAAAAACCAAAGAAACTCATCTTTGACTTCAGGAAAAACACTGCAGACCACGCCCCCCTCTACATCAACGGCGAGGAGGTGGAGAGAGTCAGCTCCTTCAAGTTCCTCGGCACCCTCATATCTGCTGACCTCTCCTGGACCCAAAATACATCTGCGGTCGTCCGGAAGACCCGGCGGAGACTCCACTTCCTAAGGGTGCTGAGGAAAAACAGACTGGAGAGGCAGCTGATGGTGACCTTCTATCGCTCGGCTGTTGACGTACTGCATAACAGTGTGGTACGCCAGCTGCACTGAAGCAGACATAAAGGCGATTCATAGGGTCATAAAGTCTGCACAAAAAATCATCGGCCGCCCCCTCTCCTCCCTGAAGGATTTACACAACTCCCGTTGCCTCAACAGAGCAAAAAACATCACCAAGGACAGCACACACCCTGGCTTCCACCTGTTCGACCTGCTACCATCGGGCAGGCGCTACAGGTGCATCAGAGCCAGAACAAACAGGCTCAGGGACAGTTTCTTTCCCAGAGCTGTCACCATCTTGAGCTCTAACTTATAATAATAATTCACCCCTATACAATATCCTACCCTAATACCCTACTGTGCAATATTACCCTTCGAGTGCAATACGCCCAACACTGATTGTTATTTATTACCACGGGACTCTTGTCTTGTTCTGTATATTGTACAGTATTTTGTATTTCTACAGTATTTTGTATATTGTACAGGATTGCTTATTATTTTTATTGAATAGTAGTCTGTTTATTTCATTTGTTAGTTTTTTTTTTCTTTCTTTCTTTTTTCTTTCTTTATTACTTCTTGTGTAATTTATTTTTACCCCATATTTGTTCCCACTACCGCACCTTAAGTTGGAGTCCTTAATCTCGTTATATGCAAATATAATGACAATAAAGTCCATTCTATTCTATTCTATTCTGGAACACAAACTGGGTGTTATCAGAACCCTACAAAACAGAGCTGATAATGTTCATATCAGCCTACAGGCCAAAGAGAAAGAGCATGGGCATTTGAGGGACTCCCACAAAACATGTAGTTACCCCAGCTGGTCATTTGTGAAAAGTGCATCCAGTTCCAGAAATAACAAGAACAGAGTGGATGAGGAGGAAAAAGGGGACAGACGCAAAAATATTGCCATTCCATATATATCAGGTCTATCTGAGAAACTCAGAAGATTTTTTTAACCAACACAACATCCCAGTACACTTCAAACCAGGCAACACCCTGAGACCGAGACTCGTGCATCCTTAAGACCGGTCACCCCACACCCACAAAAACAATCTGGTGTATGCTATCCAGTGTAATGATGAATGCCCTGATTCATATATTGGGGAAACAAAACAACCACTAAGCCGACACATTGCACAACATAGACAGGCAAACTCTTCAGGCCAAGACTCAGCTGTCTACCTGCACCTCAGGAAGAAACAGCACTTGTTTTGAAAACAAAAAGGTACAGATTTTTGGATGGAAAGAGGAGTGAGGGAAGCCAACTATGTCGTGGTTGAAAAACCATCCCTGGTCTGTGACACCACCTATCTCCCACATACAACACTGTCCTTTCAAACATTCCTAAAAGACTCTGCAATTATTAAACAAATAACATGAGTTAGAAACATGCTGGTCACAGAGAGTGACCATAATTCCATTTGTGCCATTTGTTTACAACTGAATGGAATGCTAACTTGGGTGGTTATTTTTGACTGGTAGTAGTCGATCTACAGCAATCGTTCTGCCACACAATACCTCAATGCCAACGAGGAGAAATTACACTTAAACGACTGTCGTTAGCTTTGATAGTAGAATTGTCTTATTTGCATCAAAGCAGTTGTTTCTGTCACTACGATAGGGTGAAACCTTCCTTGCCCAAGCACACACTCCTGGTTTTTGGAGGATAAATATTTGGGGTTTTGGCACCAGCCGCTAGACAAGATCTGACCAGTCTAAGTGTATGAGCATGAACTGATGAAACCTACTGAAGTATTGGCACCAGTCGCTAGACTCGATCTGACCAATCTAAGTCTAAGACTAGATCTGACCAATCTAAGTCCAAGACTAGATCTGACCAATCTAAGTCTATGAGCATGAACTGATGAAGCCTTCTCGGAGAGACACAACATATTCTAAGACAAACCAAACAGTCCAGTTGTGATCGATTGAACGCCCTGAGATTACAATGACCTGGATGAATGAGAATATTCAGAGACCGATACCACTGTTATTTATATGGTAAAATTGTGGCGACAGAGTTGCCAGGGTTTTTTTTTTTACCGTAAAATGTACCGTATTTGCTTTTACAGTGCATTACTGTCAATGGAAAAACAGTACCACTTTTATTTTTACAGTAAAATTTTGCTGACTGAGCGGCCAGTTAAGAAAAAAAAAGAAAAAGAAAAAAAATGGCAAGTCAGTTGCCAGAATTGTACTCTAAAACTTACATTGGTTTTTAAACCATATTACTGTAATTTTAAAATTGGTACCACTACGATTTGTACGGTAAAATTATGGCAGCTGCCAGCTGCTTACTCTAAAATATTTTGCAAAATTTTCTGTAAAAATACTGTCTATTAAAAATCAGTATCTCGGTAAAATCTATAGTCGTTTTTTACAGTGCATTACTGCATGTGGAAAAACAGTACCAGTTATTTTAACAGTGAAATGCTAGTGACTGAGCTGCCAGTTTTGTACAGTGCACTGTAAAAAAAACAGAGGAAAAAATTAACACATCCTTTGCCATAATTTTGACATAAAATCTATGGTGTTTTTTTTCACCAAATTACTGTGAATTGAAAATCTGTACCACTTTTTTTTTAACGATAACAATCGGACAATTGAACTGCCAGTTTTTGTTTTGTTTTTACCGTAAAATCTACAGGTTTTTATTATGTTTTCCAGGTTTTAGGCGCCGGTTAGACACTGTTTAAGCACAGCACCGTTTTAAAAGTACTGACTTGGTTCGAGTAGGGATCAAAATGTACACGATACCCATCCGTACTTCTAAGTCTGTATGTTGTCTTTATTTGTTAGCAAGGGGCCAATCACAAGAACCCTCTTCCTCTTCCTCTTCCTGCTCGGCTGATTAAATAAAACCGAGGGATGCTGAAAAAAGACATGGTAACAGAATGCTGAAACACTTAAGCATAACTTTGCCTAACCTTGGAAGTATCCTATATCATACTCAATCATTGCCAGTATTTAGAATGTTAAAAAGAGATTTATACAAAAGTGTCTCACCGAAGGCCCTCTTGGGTCCGACCAGTCGAAGAGTGAAAGGAATTCCTCTTGGTTGCTCTTTCAGCATCTTGGCCACTTCGTAATGTCGACATCCCACAATGCTCTGGTCATTGATGGCCTCGATGTGATCCCCGACACACACTGCCTTCAGTCGGTCTATGGTGCTCCCTTCCTTGATCCTCTGCGGGAAACAATATAATTTGTTGTTTTTTTAATAATTTCGGAATTTTTGAATCGTGCAAGCCAAATTTTAAGTGTATTATTTGTCGTGGTTGACCTTTATGAATGCATATCCGGCACCGTTGTCTGTGATGGTGAGGCCCAATGCGTCCTCTGTCTTTGTCACCTCCACCTCTTTAGTCTCCCCCCGGACATGAGCAAAGATAAAGTCCTCCAGTCCAATCTGCCCCCCTAGTAGCTTCTGCATGTCCACTTTGTGGGAGTTGAGGGTGCAGAAGAGGATCTGAGAAGCAGGAATTTCAATCACTGACATGCTAGAGTTGATGGAAAACAATATGAATATGAAGTACGATTAATAACAAGTTATAAAGCGCACTAAATCGATTAGAAAAAAAGCTTTAATTTATATTCTGTTGCTTTGATTAATTATTTAATCAGTGCAATTAATAAAAATGGAACTTTAAAATACATCGACATTGCAATAGAACTCACATGAGATCAGTGGTGTGTGGAGCTGTTTTCTTTTATTTATTAAAGGCCTACTGAAAGCCACTACTACCGACCATGCAGTCTGATAGTTTATATATCAATGATGAAATCTTAACATTGCAACACATGCCAATACGGCCGGGTTAGATTACTAAAGTACAATTTTAAATTTCGCGCGAAATATCCTGCTGAAAACGTCTTGGTATGATGACGTCAGCGCGTGACGTCACGGATTGTAGAGGACATTTTGGGACAGCATGGTGGCCAGCTTTTAAGTCGTCTGTTTTCATCGCAAAATTCCACAGTATTCTGGACATCTGTGTTGGTGAATCTTTTGCAATTTGTTCAATGAACAATGGAGACAGCAAAGAAGAAAGCCGTATGTGGGAAGCGGTGTGTTGTGGCCGACTGCAGCAACATAAACACAGCCAGTGTTTCATTGTTTACATTCCCGAAAGATGACAGTCAAGCTTTACCATTGGCCTGTGGAGAACTGGGACAACAGAGACTCTTACCAGGAGGACTTTGAGTTGGATATGCAGACGCGGTACCGTGAGTACACACGCAGCTGCGGCTTCCAAACATGTGATCGCTTGCCCGTACGTGCGTGCCGCTATGTGCATGTCACGTACGTAACTTTGGGGACTTTGGGGAAATATATGTGCTGTATGAACTTTGGGGAGGTGAACGGTACTTTGAGCTGTGGGATTGAGTGTGTTGTGCAGGTGTTTGAGTTGTATTGGCGGGTTATATGGACGGGAGGGGGGAGGTGTTTGTTATGCGGGATTAATTTGTGGCATATTAAATATAAGCCTGGTTGTGTTGTGGCTAATAGAGTATATATATGTCTTGTGTTTATTTAATGTTTTAGTCATTCCCAGCTGGATATCAGGTCCCACCCGCCTCTCACAGCATCTTCCCTATCTGAATCGCTCCCACTGCCCTGTAGTCCTTCACTCTCACTTTCCTCATCCACAAATCTTTCATCCTCGCACAAATTAATGGGGAAATCGTCGCTTTCTCGGTCCGAATCGCTCTCGCTGCTGGTGGCCATGATTGTAAACAATGTGCAGATGTGAGGAGCTCCACAACCTGTGACGTTACGCTACTCGTCTGCTACTTCCGGTACAGGCAAGGCTTTTTTATCAGCGACCAAAAGTTGCGAACTTTATCGTCGATGTTCTCTACTAAATCCTTTCAGCAAAAATATGGCAATATCGCGAAATGATCAAGTATGGCACATAGAATGGACCTGCTATCCCCGTTTAAATAAGTTAAAGTTAAGTTACACACACACTAGGTGTGGCGAAATTATTCTCTGCATTAGACCCATCACCCTTGATCACCCCCTGGGAGGTGAGGGGAGCAGTGAGCAGCAGCGGTGGCCACGCCCAGGAATCATTTTGGTGATTTAACCCCCAATTCCAACCCTTGATGCTGAGTGCCAAGCAGGGAGGTAATGGGTCCCATTTTTAATAGTCTTTGGTATGACTCGGCCAGGGTTTGAACTCACAACCTACCGATCTCAGGGCGGACACTCTAACCACTTCAGTAGGCCTTTAATGCACATTTGTAGAAAATGTTGATGATGTATATTCATTTAAAAAAACAACATGAAAGTTATTATGGCAAACAGAAAAAATAAATGTTTAGGTCAACTATTTTCCCTAAAATACTTGTTTATCCAATTACTCAGTTAACCAAACCAATTGAGATTACTTTGATTACTCAATTATTCACTATTGATTGGTACCTACAGCCGTAATAAAATAAACCACAATATAACTATGAAATGAAGATATTCTCTGTTGTTTTTGTATATGTTTCATGTACCATAAATACTTCCCAAGACATACAACTGTCATTTCTCAGTTTAATACATATTGGACAGTAAAATTATTATTTTTTTAAATTGCAACTTTTAAAGGTTTGTAAGCTTTATGCTTTGCGTTAGCAGAATTTTGTTGTTGTTTTTTGTTTAATAAAGTTTGCCAACCCCTGATCTAAATGAGAGCAACAGAAGAGCCCCATTTAAAAGTGCCAGTCTTGATTTACCTTATTTTATTTACTTATTTTGTTACACATGTTTTTCTTATTTTGATTCGTGTTTTGTTTTAGTTGATATTAGTTAATTTTACTTAAGTTTTTAAGTTTTACTTTAAATTTTATTTATTTGTATTTATTTCAGTTATTTCTATCTATTTGAGTGATGATGCTCTGTATAAAAGACCATCTCCAGCAATGCTATATACTAATTGAACAGCAGAGGGCGCCACATTCAAACCAATAGACACTGGAATGTATGAACTGTTGGCATGTGAGCCTAATGGAGTGAAAACAAGTTCTAAAATAACCATACCTTTAAAATGTATATTTGTATATTAGTGCATAACTAATATACAATTCTGTCCCAATTATGCATTTGTCTGATTGCCATTTCTAAAGTCTGTAGAAAGTCAAAGACGAGACTCGTTAATGGCTGCTTTCCAAATGCAGTACTTCCAATGCAACATTTTCCCATACACTCGAGCGTAATCAATAGTTTCTTCAAGTAAAATTGGATAATTGTACGGGAGGTTATATCAGCCATAAAGGAAATAGAAGATAACCACAGTCAGCTGTTATCTGACCTGGTGTTGTTCCACTTTGATATTGTTCGCCGCGATACGAGACTCCGACTACAGTTCAAGGTCTTCTTTGTCATGTCTTTGCACTGGAAAGTCATCTGCTGTTGTTGAGTTCACACGAGAAAAAAGAGAAGCGACTGCTTATCTTTTGACCATCATTATGAATTCTCACTTCTCTTTGAGGCCTCATAGATGTTCTCATTGATTACAGTTCAGATGTTGATCTGTCAAGACTGTAATGTAGACAGTTAGTTGTTTTATTTTATTTTTCAAGATTTTTGTTGTTTATGGAAGGTATTTTTAAAATATCCAGAAATGTTTTTGCTCATCAATTAGTGTAATGGATCTTGTGAAACTTTTGGCTATCAAGACAGCATAGTCATGGCTCCTGATAAGAACATGAAGGTTGGCTGTTGAGGAATCCAGTTGTTCTAATCTGCAATTCTGCAGTCGTGAATGTCCTTCAGGTATAATTGTAGATAGGATAATACTACTGATTGGCATTGTTAATGTTTTACTGCTTTGTTGCTGGGCAGATTAAAACACACTGTCCATCTCTGGACACGCTCACTCGATTGAATTCAGTTGTATTTATATGCATAAGTGTAGAGTCAGTATAATTCATGATGCCCAATTTAATGGTTTACTGTGTTCCTTTTGCTTTTGCTTATCAGATCTTTCAGGATTTTGTGATGTTCCAATCGCGCCAATTCACGCAAATTCCATCAATGCCCAAAATAAAACAAAAACAACGCCTCAATGACCGACTTACCCCTACCTTCAGTCACATACAGTACATGCACACACACACACACACACACACACACACACACACACACACACACACACACACACACACACACACACACACACACACACACACACACACACACACACACAGATGAATGCATGACTGAGTACAGAAGAGCCATGTGAAGAAACGCTATCACAAAAGCCGCCTTTATACCATGAATTGATTAACGTGGACCCCGATTTAAACAAGTTGAAAAACGTATTCGTGTGTTACCATTTAGTGGTCAATTTTACGAAATATGTACTGTACTGTGCAATCTACTAATAAAAGTTTCAATCAATCAATCAATCAAATGCACCAGGATGTTATGCTTGTGTTTGTGTAGACCAGGGGTCGGCAACCTTTACCAGTCAAAGAGCCATTTTGACCAGTTTCGCAAATTATAGAAAACAATGGGAGCCGCAAAATTTTTTTGAGATTTTAAATGAAATAACACTGCATACAAAGTTTTATTTTTGCTTTGTGCTATGTATAAACCAGGGGTCTCAGACACGCTGCCCACACCTTTATATGGAATTTTTAAGCTGGTGCGGCACGCGGGTTTCAAATGAATGGCGCTTGTCAGCGTCATGCATGTCGTGATGGTACAGCATATAGCACCCACTACATCCAGCGTGCCTGATCAGCCACACGTTGTATGGTGTTTTCACTTACTCACGTAGGTGACAGCAAGGCATACTTGGTCAACAACCATACAGGTTACACTGACGGTGGCGGTATAAAAAAAACTATCACACTCTTACTAATAATGCGCCACACTGTGAACCCACACCAAACAAGAATGACAAACACATTACGGGAGAACATCTGCACCGTAACACAACATAAACACAACAGGACAAATACCCAGAATCCCATGCAGCCCTAACTCTTCCGGGATACATTATACACCCCCCGCTACCAAACCCCGCCCACCTCAACCGACGCACAGAGAGGGGGAGGGGGTGGGGGGGGGGGGGTTGATGTATGAGGGAGCAGGGTTGGGGTGGGGGCGGGGTTTGGTGGTAGCAGGGGTGTATAATGTAGCCCGGAAGAGTCAGGGCTGCATAGGATTCTGGGTGTTTGTTCTGTTGTGTTTATGTTGTGTTAAGGTGCAGATGTTCTCCCGAAATGTGTTTGTCATTCTTGTTTGGTTTTGGTTCAAAGTGTGGCGCATTATTAGTAAGAGTGTTAAAGTTGTTTTATAAGGTCACCGTCAGTGTAACCTGTGTGGCTGTTGACAAAGTATGCCTTGCTGTCACATACGTGTGCAAGCAGAAGATGTATATTGTATAACAAGTGTTGGACTGGCACGCTGTTAATACAGATTGTAGAGAGCGCCAAATGTTGTACCATCATGGCACGCCCTTATTATAGCTGTAAGGGTTAAAATCGGTGAATATTAATCCCGGGAGTTTTCTGCGAGAGGCACTGAAATCCGGAAGTCTCACGGGAAAATTGGGGGGTTCAGCAAGTAAGCTGTTGAGCCGCATCAGAGTGATCAAAGAGCCACATGCGGCTCCGGAGCCGCGGGTTGCCGACCACTGGTGTAGACAAACCAGGTCAATATATCTATTCTTCCAGCAGAACTCTCAAATTTCCTCAAACCCTCTTTTGGTTCTGGTCTACAGTGCTAACTACCGTATTTTTCGGACTATAAGTCGCAGTTTTTTTCATAGTTTGGCCGGGCTCCAGTGCGACTTATATGTTTTTTTCCTTTTTTATTATGCATTTTCGGCAGGTGCGACTTATACTCCGGTGCGACCTATACTCCGAAAAATACGGTAAACTTCAGGGTAATGGAGTAAGCAAAACATTTTGCACACCTACATCCTCACTTTCTTGTTTACTTTGACTTGCGTTGATAATCTCTCACTCTTTGTCATTTACCAACAAAAATCACTGGGATCAACGCTCAATAGTTACTCGAACGAAAAGCAATGTGTTAGAACCAGACATGCCAAAGTCAACGAATAAACCTGAGCGATTAATCCCCCCAAAATTTTTCATTAAAATTCATCAGGTATAAACGTAGATTAATCACGGAAATTATTTTGTTCTGTCGAATTTAGCAGCTTCTTTGAAAAAAAGCAACCGGTTACGTAACTCGATAGTTGGTTCTATCAAATTATTTAACCATGTAAAAAAATGCAACTTCAACTTCCAGAACGCCGATTTGGATATGAAATAACACTCCCACAGTAAAATTGCAATTATTACCTTCTTCAATGAGGTTATTTTTTTCACCAGGTTAATTTTGTCTGTTATTGACCAACTTAAATACGTTTCTAAACGGCAATTTGTTAAACTTCCTCACGCTGTATTTTTCAACATGCTTACTGTCCGTTAATATACATTGTGAACTACCTCATGATGTAATTGTCTACAAAATTAATATTCCTGTTTCAACTGTGATTAAAATGAAAATATACATGTAGAAGATAAAATGAATGCAATATAATTTAAAATGACTACTTACAAACCCCGTTTCCATATGAGTTTGGAAATTGTGTTAGATGTAAATATAAATGGAATACAATGATTTGCAAATCATTTTCAACCCATATTCAGTTGAATTTGCTACAGACAACATATTTGATGTTCAAACTGATAAACATTTTTTTTTTTTTTGCAAATAATCATTAACTTTAGAATTTGATGCCAGCAACACGTGACAAAGAAGTTGGGAAAGGTGGCACTAAATACTGATAAAATTGAGGAATGCTCATCAAACACTTATTTGGAACATCCCACAGGTGAACAGGCAAATTGGGAACAGGTGGGTGCCATGATTGGGTATAAAAGTAGATTCCATGAAATGCTCAGTTATTCACAAACAAGGATGGGGCGAGGGTCACCACTTTGTCAACAAATGCGTGAGCAAATTGTTGAACGGTTTAAGAAAAACCTTTCTCAACCAGCTATTGCAAGGAATTTAGGGATTTCACCATCTACGGTCCGTAATATCATCAAAGGGTTCAGAGAATCTGGAGAAATCACTGCACGTAAGCAGCTAAGTCCGTGACCTTCGATCCCTCAGGCTGTACTGCATCAACAAGCGACATCAGTGTGTAAAGGATATCACCACATGGGCTCAGGAACACTTCAGAAACCCACTGTCAGTAACTACAGTTGGTCGCTACATCTGTAAGTGCAAGTTAAAACTCTCCTATGCAAGGCGAAAACCGTTTATCAACAACACCCAGAAACGCTGTCGGCTTCGCTGGGCCTAAGTTCATCTAAGATGGACTGATACAAAGTGGAAAAGTGTTCTGTGGTCTGACGAGTCCACATTTCAAATTGTTTTTGGAAACTGTGGACGCCGTGTCCTCCGGACCAAAGAGGAAAAGAACCATCCGGATTGTTATAGGCGCAAAGTTGAAAAGCCAGCATCTGTGATGGTATGGGGGTGTATTAGTGCCCAAGACATGGGTAACTTACACATCTGTGAAGGCACCATTAATGCTGAAAGGTACATACAGGTTTTGGAGCAACATATGTTGCCATCCAAGCAACGTTACCATGGACGCCCCTGCTTATTTCAGCAAGACAATGCCAAGCCACGTGTTACATCAACGTGGCTTCATAGTAAAAGAGTGCGGGTACTAGACTGGCCTGCCTGTAGTCCAGACATGTCTCCCATTAAAAATGTGTGGCGCATTATGAAGCCTAAAATACCACAACAGAGACCCCCGGACTGTTGAACAACTTAAGCTGTACATCAAGCAAGAATGGGAAATAATTCCACCTGAGAAGCTAAAAAAATGTGTCTCCTCAGTTCCCAAACGTTTACTGAGTGTTGTTAAAAGGAAAGGTGATGTAACACAGTGGTGAACATGCCCTTTCCCAACTTCTTTGTCACGTGTTGCAGCCATGAAATTCTAAGTTAATTATTATTTGCAAAAAAATAAAAAAGTGTATGAGTTTGAACATCAAATATCTTGTCTTTGTAGTGCATTCAATTGAATATGGGTTGAAAAGGATTTGCAAATCATTATATTCCGTTTATATTTACATCTAACACAATTTCCCAACTCGTATGGAAACAGGGTTTGTAATTGAGGAGTTACAATGTTTTCATGAGGAGTCTACACGAGGGAGCTGTTTTGGATGGGTATTTTGTTCACGGATAACAGTTGAAATATTTGCGTTTGTCGGTCGGTTGCCAAAATCGATAGAACAGTGGCGCTGGTTGTTTTACGGTCAGTGATCAGGTCAATGCATACGGGAGTGAGGAGACTCCAACTGGTGGCAAGTTTCGCTCCAAAATCCCCCCTGACACAACTTTAGATACAACTATTAGCAAGTATGACATTTAAAAAAATGTTTGTGGATTACATTACAACAATATTTTCTGAAAGTTTTTCTTAACATGTATTTAAATTATTGTAAGCAAGTAATTTACTGGAATTAATCAACATTTTTAAGTGTGATTAATCTGATAAAAAAAAAAAATTGGCTGACAATGGGTTGCAAAGAACACTGAAAACACATTCATAAAATCCCAAGATGATGCATTGTTATGGGGGAGACATTGCAACTTATGAACACATTTTTTGCAAAAGCTGCTGCTAAATCAAGCACTTTAGCCTGCTAGAATCACAATAAAAATATATTATGTATCTGTTTCTAGGTCAGGGGTACTCACACTTTTTCTGCAGGCGAGCTACTTTTCAATTGATCAAGTAGTGGGGATCTACCTCATTCATATATATCATTTATATTTACTTATTTATGAAATATATGTTTTTGTTAACAAGTTAAAGGTGTTTAATGATAATACAAGCATGTTTAACACATATAGTTAATATTGTTAATGAATTAAAGGTGTTTAATAAAAATAAAAGTATGTTTAATACATATAGTTAATATTGTTAACAAGTTAAAGGTGTTTAATGATAATACAAGCATGTTTAACACATATAGTTAATATTGTTAACAAGTTAAAGATGTTTAATGATAATGCAAGCATGTTTAACACTTATAGTTAATATTGTTAACAAGTTAAAGGTGTTTATTAATAATACAAGCATGTTTAACACATATAGTTAACATTGTTAACAAGTTAACGGTGTTTAAAGATAATGGGTTGTACTTGTATAGCGCTTTTCTACCTTCAAGGTACTCAAAGCGCTTTGACACTACTTCCACATTTACCCATTCACACACACATTCACACACTGATGGAGGGAGCTGCCATGCAAGGCGCTAACCAGCACCCATCAGGAGCAAGGGTGAAGTGTCTTGCTCAGGACACAACGGACATGACGAGGTTGGTACTAGGTGGGGATTGAACCAGGGACCCTCGGGTCGCGCACGAATACAAGCATGTTTAACACTTATAGTTAATATTGGTAATAAGTTAAAGGTGTTTAAAGATAATACAAGCATGTTTAACACATATAGTTAATATTGTTAACAACTTAAAGGTGGTTAAAAATTATACAAGCATGTTTAACACATATAGTTAATATTGTTAACAAGTTAAAGGTGTTTAATGATAATGCAAGCATGTTTAACACATATAGTTAATATTGTTAACTTAAAGGTGGTTAAAGATTATACAAGCATGTTTAACACATATAGTTAATATTGTTAACAAGTTAAAGGTGTTTAAAGATAATACAAGCATGTTTAACACATATAGTTAATATTGTTAACAAGTTAAAGGTGTTTAAAGATAATACAAGCATGTTTAACACATATAGTTAATATTGTTAACAAGTTAAAGGTATTTAATGATAATACAAGCATGTTTAACATATATAGTTAATATTGTTAACAAGTTAAAGGTGTTTAAAGATAATACAAGCATGTTTAACACATATAGTTAATATTGTTAACAAGTTAAAGGTGTTTAAAGATAATACAAGCATGTTTAACACATATAGTTAATATATTTAATAAGTTAAAGGTGTTTAAAGATAATACAAGCATGTTTAACACATATTGTTAATAAGTTAAAGGTGTTTAAAGATAATACAAGCATGTTTAACACATATAGTTAATATTGTTAATAAGTTTAAAGTGTTGAAAGATAATACAAGCATGTTTAACACCTATGGATTCCTTTCTTTCATGAAGACAAGAATATAAGTTGGTGTATTACCTGATTCTGATTACTTGCATTGATTGGAATCAGACAGTGGTGATGATAACGTCCGCATTTTCGAATGGAGGATAAAAAAAGTCCTCCTTTCTGTCCAATACCACATGAAAGTGGTTGGTTTTTGGCATCTTATTTATCCAGCTTCCGTACTCCTTTGTATACACTTTACAAGAAATACATTGTCGGCTAGCTTGTGCACGCCAGCTTTCTGAGACTCTTATTTTGTTAGCGCAGGCAGGATGAAGCAGAGCTTTTATTGTGCAACTGTGCAGTCGGTCTTTGGAGTTTTGAAAACAGGTACGGCGCCAGAGTCTGTTGAAATAAAGTGTTTCTCGCCTTCCTGTCGGTAATTTTAATGAGCTGGCAGCAGCCAGCGTCATCTCAGAAGACCCTCGGGTGCCGTGAATGTCAATCAAGTGACGAAAGTGACGTCATAGTGAAGATTTATGATCGCTCATTTTTAGAGCTATTTTTTTAATGCCTGGCTGGTGATCGACTGACACACCCTCCACGATCGACCGGTAGCTCGCGATCGACGTAATGAGCACCCCTGTTCTAGGTAGTGGAGAACAAAAAATGGCGGACCAGCCTGATATTTGCTGGACGTCCACCTCATAGAGCTCACGGTTCAAATCATTAGCTGGTAAGTTTGAACAGCATAATCACGTTCAAGGCAAAAACACGCGTTACTTAAAACAATGTTTTTATTTGAGAGCTCTTGTGGAACTCCTCTATCATCGCCATCATTGTACACCCCTGCAAACTTCAACCTCGAACACTTTTTTGCTAAAGGCAGACATTTTTATGCAGCGCTTGCTTTAGTTATTGTAACATTAGGTTATGGTCAATAAGTGTACAGTACATATGTTTTATTTAACAATGATTAACTTTTATTGTGTCCTGAGTAGTGTTGTAACGATACCAATATGTTGGTACCGGTCATACTTGCCAACCCTCCCGGATTTTCTGGGAGACTCCCGAAATTCAGCGCCTCTCCCGAAAACTTCCCGGGACAAAATTTCTCCCGAAAATCTCCCGAAATTCATGCTGACCTGAGTGACGTGTCGACAGCCTGTTTTCACGTCCGCTTTCCCACAATATAAACAGCGTGCCTGCCCAATCACGTTATAACTGTAGAATGATCGAGGGCGAGTTCTTGGTTTCTTATGTGGGTTTATTGTTAGGCAGTTTCATTAACGTCCTCCCAGCGCGGCAACAACACACAACAACAGCAGTCACGTTTTTGTCTACCGTAAAGCAGTTCGTCTGCCATAAACAGAATTTTGTGACACTCTTAAACAGGACAATACTGCCATCTACTGTACATGCATATGTGACAATAACATCTACGGCTTTTAGAGAGTGCAGTGCACAACTGCGCACACAACAAGGAGACAAAGCAGAATGCATCAGAGAGGGTGTTCAGCATGGTTAGAAAAATAGTGACAGAGAATAGAACAAGGATGGACAATTCAACCCTTAACTCAACAATGAGTAGATGAGTGTTATGTGTGTGTATATGTGTAAATAAATGAACACTGAAATTCAAGTATTTCTCTTGTTATATATATATATATATATATATATATATATATATATATATATATATATATATATATATATATATATATATATGGCGCAGTGGAAGAATGGCCGTGCGCAACCCGAGGGTCCCTGGTTCAATCCCCACCTAGTACCAACCTCGTCATGTCCGTTGTGTCCTGAGCAAGACACTTCACCCTTGCTCCTGATGGGTGCTGGTTAGCGCCTTGCATGGCAGCTCCCTCCATCAGTGTGTGAATGTGTGTGTGAATGGGTAAATGTGGAAGTAGTGTCAAAGCACTTTGAGTACCTTGAAGGTAGAAAAGCGCTATACAAGTACAACCCATTTATCATTTATTATTTATACATATATATATATATATATATAGCTAGAATTCACTGAAAGTCAAGTATTTCTTATATATGTATATATATATATATATATATATATATATATATATATATATATATATATATATATATATATATATATATATGAAATACTTGACTTGGTGAATTCTAGCTGTAAATATACTCCCCCCCCCCCCACCCCACCTCCCAAAATCGGACGTCTCAAGGTTGGCAAGTATGGTACCGGTACTAAAATTATTTCGATACTTTTCGGTACTTTTCTAAATAAAGGGCACCACATAAAAATGGCATTATTGGCTTTATTTTAACAACAAATCTTAGGGTACCTTAAACATATGTTTCTTATTGCAGTTAAGTCCTTAAATAAAATGGTGAACATACAAGACAACTTGTCTTTTAGTAGTAAGTAAACAAACAAAGGCTCCTAATTAGTCTGCTGACATATGCAGTAACATATTGTGTCATTTATCATTCTATTAGTTTGTCAACATTATTAAGGACAAGTGGTAGAAAACTAATGATTAATCTACTTGTTCATTTGCTGTTAATATCTGCTTACTTTCTCTCTTAACATGTTCTATCTACACTTCTGTTAAAATGTAATAATCACTTGTTCTTCTGTTGTTTGATACTTTACATTACGGTACTTTCGGATGATACCACATATTTGGGTATCAATCCGATACCAAGTAGTTACAGGATCATACATTGGTCATATCCAAAGTCCTCATGTGTCCGGGGACATATTTCCTGAGTTTATAATCATAATATAAATTTTTATAATACGAAAGAAGATGTTGTGATGCCAAACATCATCGACGTAAGCATAGTAGTATCAACTAGATACGTGCCTGTACTTGATATCATTACAGTGGATGTCAGGTATAGATCCACCAATGGCGTTTGTTTACATTTT
This sequence comes from Nerophis lumbriciformis, assembly GCF_033978685.3. NCBI lineage: Eukaryota > Metazoa > Chordata > Actinopteri > Syngnathiformes > Syngnathidae > Nerophis > Nerophis lumbriciformis. Next base: position 15,605,481 of record NC_084561.2, on the reverse strand, counting down.
GTATTTTTGTGTATATTGTAGCGTCCCGGAAGAATTAGTGCTGCAAGGGGTTCTGGGTATTTGTTCTGTTGTGTTTATGTTGTGTTACGGTCCCAAAATGTGTTTGTCATTCTTGTTTGGTGTGGGTTCACAGTGTGGCGCATATTTGTAACAGTGTTAAAGTTGTTTATACGGCCACCCTCAGTGTGACCTGTATGGCTGTTGACCAAGTATGCCTTGCATTCACTTGTGTGTGTGAAAAGCCGTAGATATAATGTGACTTGGCCGGCACGGAAAGGCAGTGCCTTCAAGGTTTATTGGCACTCTGTACTTCTCCCTGTACTTACTTTTAGAAACCGATACCGATCATTTTAAAACCGATACCGATAATTTCCGATATTACATTTTAAAGCATTTATCGGCCGATAATATCGGCAGTCCGATATTATCGGACATCCTTAGTCACAATGGTTCGATAATTTACATTTTAAACGGTTTCTCACCGCGTTCATCATTGTATCAGTAACTGTTACATCCTGAGTCCTAAGTTTCAACGATTGATGATGACGCATGTGAAGGTAATTGTGGAAACTGACCCACCTGCAGGTGTTCGAATGTTCTAAAAGAAAGCACTTTGAATTTAGATTGAATGAAATATAATACCAATACAGGTTGCATACATAACCAGTCCAGTACCTCCGAGGGAGAGATGTTGAAAACCTCAGCAATCTTGGCGTACAGCTCCTTGACATTAGTGAACCCATGGATTCGGCCTGTTGGGCTTCCGTGCGCCAGTTGAGTGTGGAAAATCAGCCTCGGCCGTGGGTATTCCGGCGGTCCCGTTGGCGGCGGCGAAGGAGGAGGGACGGGCGGCGCCGTGGGCTCCATAGACCCCTGACTGGGGCTCTGGGCCTTGTTACCCTCCATGGCCTCTGCCCCTGCTGCCTTGGAGTCCTGCGGGCACATAGCCTCCCTGTTCTGCATCTGCGCACTCCTCAGGGAGCCCTGATGGTGCAACTGCTCTGGCATAAAGATTAAAAATACACTGACATCCCCCCTTATTTAGTTGCCCAACCACCCAAAGCTTCGGGGAAAAGAGTCCGGATGAATTAGTGATGATAGTTGGTAACATGAACGTCCGCGTAGAAACCCAACGCCCTGCGAGTTGGCGTTTGTATGTGTCACACCTGCACCTCAGAGAACACAAACACATTCAATTTAAAAGTTTTTCTAACAAACATTCTCCAATCAGCCTGCAGCTGGAGTGTGTAAAATGCTAGAATCGTGTATCAAAGGCGCAACTATGGCTGCAAAATTGGAAACAATTGACCCAGAACAGGAAGTAAGCTGATATCTTTGCTCAGAGAGTACAGGTGCCTTCTCTGTTGCTGGGGTGAATCCTTGGCCACCAACTGGCCATAACATTACCTTTCTGCCTTCAAAAAAGTAATAAATATAATAATTTAACTCAGTTTTTCTCAAATAGTCGTATCGCGATGCCAGCAAGTACGTTAGACTGACCATACGTCCTCTTTTCCCCGGGCGGAGTTTCTTAAATGCCTCAAATGTCCGGCATTTTGAGTTAGGGTTGCGTGTATTTTCAATGTACGTTCAGGGGTTAAAAGCAAAACAAATTGTGAAGGTGTGCGCACGCAGCAGCATTGGTAAGGGAGGGGCAGAGACAGAGAGAGAGAGAGAGTTATGATAAACGCGCATGCGTCGCCAGGCTCTGCTTTTTATCCATAGATTTATCAGATTTAATTTTTTATTATCTATAGCAGGCATACTTGCCAACCCTCCCGAATTTTCTGGGAGACTCCCGAAATTCAGCGCCTCTCCCGAAAACCTCCCGGGACAAATATTCTCCCGAAAATCTCCCGATTTTCAACCGGAGCTGGAAGCCACGCCCCCTCCAGCTCCATGCGGACCTGAGTGAGGACAGCCTTTTTTCATGACAGGAGGACAACAGGGTGACAAGAACTAAATCATCCAGACTAGAGATAAATTGTATTATTATGTTTATCTTACCTAAAAATAAATATATTTATTAATTTACAAAAAAAAACAACTAAATACATTTTTACTATATTTTGCTAAAAACATCAAAATTAATTGTATTTTTATTTGTATTTTTTCCTGACTCCTTATTACATCCAGCCATAGAATTATACATTAAAATAAACATATTTGAAATAATTGATTTTAAATTATCATAATAATTCATTTAAAATGACCATATTTAATTATTAAAATAATTGCTTGTTTATCAACAACTTTAGCATTTTATTCATTACATTTTGAAACTCTCAGAAGCCAAATTATGTTATATTCCTTAATATTTATTTATGCAAGTTTGAAGTATCAATTATCTAAACACAGTTTTGTTTGCATATTTTCAGGATGTAGATATCTATATATATCTATATATATATATATATATATATATATATATATATATATATATATATATACTGTATATGTATGAAATACTTGACTTGGTGAATTCTAGCTGTCAATATACTCCTCCCCTCTTAACCACGCCCCCAACCACGCCCCGCCCCACCCCGACCACGCCCCCACCCCCCTCCTCCCGAAATCGGAGGTCTCAAGGTTGGCAAGTATGATAGCAGGGGTGTCGAAAGTCTGCCCCGGAGGCCATTTGTGGCCCACTGCTAATGTTTTAAAGGCCCACGGCACATTCTAAAAATACTATTAAAATAAACAAAAACATAACAAAAGTGAAATAAAAAAGCTTAAAGGTGAAATGTAATTTAGAAAAAGTTGCAATGTTGACTAATAAAACAAAGCTGTTTTTTTTTCTTTCAAACTGTCATTGCTCAAAACATAATATTGAATCAAAATCAATGTTATTATGAATTATTGACCTATCCAAGGTTCCGATTACTTCACATCAAATATTCCACTTTGAAAAATATTTTTGGTGGAAGATTTTGCATATTTTGTGTGTTTGCCATTAAAAACATAGTTTTGTTTGACAAAAAAGGGCGGAAAACAATCAAAACAAAAAACAACATAAAAAAAACTAAAACATTTTGAAATGAGGGATGGATCTGAAGTTGATGTAGACTCCAGAGATTTAAGCATTAAATATAAAATGTATGTGTGCCCTGGCACACCATTATCATCGTTTCATGACCGAAGCAAAAAAATGTTTACACTTTTATACTGAAATAAATACACCTACAACTTATTAAATAAGAACATGGAAAAAAACTACCTGCAGTGGTAAAGTTTAGATCCATGAAGGAAAGAAGAAAGTGAATGAATGTAACGTTTATGACAACCTTTTTCCAAAACACAATATAGAATGTGAGATATAACAGGATAATGCATACGTTTATAATTTTTTTTCAAAACGCTTACAAAAAAGTGGGACCCCAAAAATGTACTGTGGGACCCCATTTTTATGACTTGATGGGGTCCCTAGCGCCAACACTGCTGTCAACAGAGGAGAAAAAATGCTTTATTTAAATAAATATATTATTTATAAATAGAGATGTCGATAAATGCGTTAAAATGTAATTTTTGTTTGTTTTTTTAATTAAATCAACATAAAAAACACAAGATACACTTACAATTAGTGCACCAACCCAAAAAACCTCCCTCCCCCATTTACACTCATTCACACTCATTCGCACAAAAGGGTTGTTTCTTTCTGATATTAATATTCTGGTTCCTACATTATATATCAATATATATCAATACAGTCTGCAAGGGAAACAGTCCGTAAGCACACACGTGCGTGCTGCTGGTACACTAATAGTACTAACCTTTAACAGTTAATTTTACTAATTTTCATTAATTACTAGTTTCTTTGTAACTGTTTTTATATTGTTTTACTTTCTTTTTTATTCAAGTAAATATTTTTAATTTATTTATCTTATTTTATAAATTTTTTTTTTTTTTTAAGTACCTTATCTTTACCATACCTGGTTGTCCAAATTAGGCATAATAATGTGTTAATTCCACGACTGTATATATCGGTTGATATCGGTATCGGTTGATATCGGTATCGGTAATTAAAGAGTTGGACAATATCGGAATATCGGGTATCGGCAAAAAGCTATTATCGGACATCCCTATTTATAAAGCAAGTTCGAGTATCATTGGCAAATTTTCACCTAGTCCCGGCCTTGGCGTGCTGCCCGCCTTGGCACGCATATATGTGTCCTCTTTTTGAGATTTCAGAATATGGTCAGCCTAGTGTACGTACATCATATGTCAAAGCCCGCCTCGAAAAGCTGTGCACTTTTTCGGGAATTTTGCCTATTAGTCACAATCCCCATGTAAGACGAGAACACATTTTTATGTTTTAATGCATTCTACCTCGTAAATAAACACCAGCAAAAATGTCACTAGAAAAGTCAGCTAACAATGGAGCTAACTGGATTTGCTCTACTTCGCCTATATAGCGCTCTAAAAAACATCCAAAAACCTCCATTAACATTTTATATACGCACTATAAGTATATATGTCATGTAGTAACAGCCATATTCATAATAACTAGAGATGTCCGATCATATCGGCCTGCCGATATTATCGGCCGATAAATGTGTTAAAATGTAATATCGGAAATTATCGGTATCGTTTTTTTTATTATCGGTATCTTTGTTTTTTGTTGTTGTTGTTTTTTTATTAAATCAACATAAAAAACACAAGATATACTTACAATTAGTGCACCAACCCAAAAAACCTTCCTCCCCCATTTACACTCATTCACACAAAAGGGTTGTTTCTTTCTGTTATTAATATTCTGGTTCCTACATTATATATCAACACATATCAATACAGTCTGCAAGGGATACAGTCCGTAAGCACACATGATTGGTCCACTAATAGTACTAACCTTTAACAGTTAATTTTACTAATTTTCATTAATTACTAGTTTCTTTGTAACTGTTTTTATATTGTTTTACTTTCTTTTTTATTCAAGAAAATGTTTTTAATTTATTTATCTTATTTTATTTATTTATTTATTTTTTTTAAGTACCTTATCTTCACCATACCTGGTTGTCCAAATTAGGCATAATAATGTGTTAATTCCACGACTGTATATATCGGTTGATATCGGTATCGGTTAATATCGGTATCGGTAATTAAAGAGTTGGACAATATCGGAATATCGGATATCGGCAAAAAGCCATTATCGGACATCCCTAATAATAACGTAATATTTACAAATGTTGCTCATTTTAAGCCTACGACAGCGCATTAATTTCGTCATGTCCGTTGTGTCCTGAGCAAGACACTTCACCCTTGCTCCTGATGGAAGCTGGTTAGCGCCTTGCATGGCAGCTCCCTCCATCAGTGTGTGAATGTGTGTGTGAATGGGTAAATGTGGAAGTAGTGTCAAAGCGCTTTGAGTACCTTGAACGTAGAAAAGCGCTATACAAGTACAACCCATCCATCCATCCATCCATCTTCTTCCGCTTATCCGAGGTCGGGTCGCGGGGGCAGCAGCTTAAGCAGGGATGCCCAGACTTCCCTCGCCCCAGCCACTTCGTCCAGCTCCTCACGGGGGATCCCGAGGCGTTCCCAGGCCAGCCGGGAGAGATAGTCTTCCCAGCGTGTCCTGGGTCTTCCCCGTGGCCTCCTACCGGTCGGACGTGCCCGAAACACCTTCCTAGGGAGGCGTTCGGGTGGCATCCTGACCAGATGCCCGAACCACCTCATCTGGCTCCTCTCGATGTGGAGGAGCAGCGGCTTTACTTTGAGCTCCCCCCGAATGACAGAGCTTCTCACCCTATCTCTAAGGGAGAGCCCCGCCACTCGGCGGAGGAAACTCATTTCGGCCGCTTGTACCCGTGATCTTGTCCTTTCGGTCATGACCCAAAGCTCATGACCATAGGTGAGGATGGGAACGTAGATCGACCGGTAAATCGAGAGCTTTGCCTTCCGGCTCAGCTCCTTCTTCACCACAACGGATCGATACAGCGTCCGCATTACTGAAGATGCCGCACCGACCCGCCTGTCGATCTCACGATCCACTCTTCCCCCACTCGTGAACAAGACTCCGAGGTACTTGAACTCCTCCACTTGGGGCAAGATCCCCTCCCCAACTCGGAGATGGCACTTCACCCTTTTCCGGGAGAGAACCATGGACTCGGACTTGGAGGTGCTGATTCCCATCCCAGTCGCTTCACACTCGGCTGCGAACCGATCCAGCGAGAGCTGAAGATCTTGGCCAGAGGAAGCCATCAGGACCACATCATCTGCAAATAGCAGAGACCTAATCCTGCAGCCACCAAACCAGATCCCCTCAACGCCCTGACTGCGTCTAGAAATTCTGTCCATAAAGGTTATGAACAGAATCGGTGACAAAGGGCAGCCTTGGCGGAGTCCAACCCTCACTGGAAACGTGTCCGACTTACTGCCGGCAATGCGGACCAAACTCTGGCACTGATTATACAGGGAGCGAACTGCCACAATAAGACAGTCCGTTACCCCATACTCTCTGAGCACTCCCCACAGGACTTCCCGGGGTACACGGTCGAATGCCTTCTCCAAGTCCACAAAGCACATGTGGACTGGTTGGGCAAACTCCCATGCACCCTCAATGACCCTGCCGAGAGTATAGAGCTGGTCCACAGTTCCACGACCAGGACGAAAACCACACTGTTCCTCCTGAATCCGAGGTTCGACTATTCGGCGTAGCCTCCTCTCCAGTACACCTGAATAGACCTTACCGGGAAGGCTGAGGAGTGTGATCCCACGATAGTTGGAACACACCCTCCGGTTCCCCTTCTTAAAGAGAGGAACCACCACCCCGGTCTGCCAATCCAGAGGTACCGCCCCCGATGTCCACGCGATGTTGCAGAGTCTTGTCAACCAAGACAGCCCCACAACATCCAGAGCCTTAAGGAACTCCGGGCGGATCTCATCCACCCCCGGGGCCTTGCCACCGAGGAGCTTTTTAACAACCTCGGCAACCTCAGCCCCAGAAATAGGAGAGCCCACCACAGAATTCCCCAGGTCCTGCTTCCTCATAGGAAGACGTGCTGGTAGGATTGAGGAGGTCTTCGAAGTATTCCCTCCACCGATCCACAACATCCGCAGTCGAGGTTAGCAGAGCACCATCCCCACCATACACAGTGTTGACACTGCACTGCTTCCCCTTCCTGAGGCGGCGGATGGTGGTCCAGAATTGCTTCGAAGCCGTCCGGAAGTCTTGTTCCATGGCCTCCCCGAACTCCTCCCATGTCCGAGTTTTTGCCTCCGCGACCGCTGAAGCCGCACACCGCTTGGCCTGTCGGTACCTGTCCGCTGCCTCAGGAGTCCCATGAGCCAAAAGAACCCGATAGGACTCCTTCTTCAGCCTGACGGCATCCCTCACCGCCGGCGTCCACCAACGGGTTCTAGGATTACCGCCACGACAGGCACCAACTACCTTGCGGCCACAGCTCCAATCGGCCGCCTCGACAACAGAGGTACGGAACATCGTCCACTCGGACTCAATGTCCAGCGCCTCCCTCGTGACATGTTCAAAGTTCTTCCGGAGGTGGGAATTGAAACTCTCTCTGACAGGAGACTCTGCCAGGCATTCCCAGCAAACCCTCACAATGCGTTTGGGCCTGCCAGGTCTGTCCGGCATCCTCCCCCACCATCGCAGCCAACTCCCCACCAGGTGGTGATCGGTAGAAAGCTCCGCCCCTCTCTTCACCCGAGTGTCCAAAACATGAGACCGCAAATCCGATGACACAACTACAAAGTCGATCATGGAACTGCGGCCTAGGGTGTCCTGGTGCCAAGTGCACATATGGACACCCTTATGTTTGAACATGGTGTTTGTTATCGACAATCTGTGACGAGCACAAAAGTCCAATAACAGAACACCACTTGGGTTCAGATCCGGGCGGCCATTCTTCCCAATCACACCTCTCCAGGTTTCACTGTCGCTGCCAACATGAGCGTTGAAGTCCCCCAGTAGAATGAGGGAATCACCCGGGGGAGCACTCTCCAGTACTCCCTCGAGTGAATCCAAAAAGGGTGGGTACTCTGAGCTGCCGTTTGGCGCGTAAACGCAAACAACAGTCAGGACCCGTCCCCCACCCGAAGGCGGAGGGAAGCTACCCTCTCGTCCACCGGGTTGAACTCCAATGTGCAGGCTTTGAGCCGAGGGGCAACAAGAATTGCCACCCCAGCCCGTCGCCTCTCACTGCCGGCAACGCCAGAGTGGAAGAGAGTCCAGCCCCTCTCAAGAGAAGTGGTTCCAGAGCCCTTGCTGTGCGTCGAAGTGAGTCCGACTATATCTAGCCGGAACTTCTCCACCTCACGCACTAGCTCAGGCTCCTTCCCCCCCAGCGAAGTGACGTTCCACGTCCCAAGAGCCAGCTTATGTAGCCGAGGATCGGACTGCCAAGCGCCCTGCCCTCGGCTGCCGCCCAGCTCACACTGCACCCGACCTCTATGGCCCCTGCTATGGGTGGTGAGCCCATTGGAGGGGGGACCCACGTTGCCTCTTCGGGCTGTGCCCGGCCGGGCCCCATGGGGACAGGCCCGGCCACCAGGCGCTCGCCATCGTGCCCCACCTCCGGGCCTGGCTCCAGAGGGGGGGCCCCGGTGACCCACGTCCGGGCGAGGGAAATCTGGGTCCTTTGTGTTTGTTCTTCATCGAGGTCTTCGAGAAGTACAACCCATTTATCATTATTATTATAGATCAAATATATTTACCCCAGTAATATCATCAAAACTTACCTGACTGGATGAAGTCCTTGGGCTCAAATATTAGTGTGGCTAGTAGTGTGCAGCATGCTGGGAATTATCTGTGCATGTGATGGAAGAATGCACTGCACATGTGATGGAGGAATGCACCGTGCAGGGTTGAAATTCAACTGAATTTGCATTAAATCAGGTTGTTTTAGCTAATAATCATGCTGCCAGATCTAGCATGTTGCATTCAATGTTTATTCCCATTAATTTCCCATTAATTCCTGTTAATTCCCATGGAAAGTTTCCAACTTTGAATATTCACGGAATTTTACAACCCTTGCCTTGATAGGCAAAAACATTTTTTTAAATTGCCGTTCCCCTTTAAGATAGACAAATGTCCCACACACAGTTTGTGCTTTCTAACTGCGTATCAAGCTGCAGCTACCGGTTATTTTAGTAATGGCGTAATCTAACGATTATTTTGTACGATTATTCGAGAAATCAGATAAAACACACTTAATAGCCTTAATGCATATTCTCGGGAAAATAGTTAAAATAAACAAATATATTTCTCATACTTCTTTCTTATAAATGCACACTATCAACATTTTTAAATTGCACTTTTAACATGTATACGTTGATTCAAAATAAACGATAAATTTCAGCTGTTCGGGGTCTTTTCAAAACATCCTCGCATAAAACTGTTACGAAGCGTGTATCGTTGGTTGTGTAAGCACCAACCAGCAGTTGGTGTTGACACGTTGAAGAGTCCCGTATTGTCATCCCTATGTGACATAAGTGAGTCGTCATGGAGACGGAGTCAGCTGACGAGATGCATTCTGCTTCAAATTGATAGGCTTGTGTTAAACAATTCCAACTAGCACGTTGCATCATACCGTGAGAAAAATGTCCAAAGACTCGTCAGGGTAATTTGCAGGGGAATCCACCGTCCCCTCCCTATTATTATTATGTAATTGTTTCACAACACAGCCACATAATTGCATCCTTGATAATTCCTCATGGAAGAAACACTTAGAGGGTGAACGACATGTTTCATAGTTATTCCTGTACCAGCATTTTTATCAGCCATAGTTTCTTTTTTGGCTCATACACCACCTCTCCATCAACACTGCAAAAAGTCAGTGTTCAAAAACAAGGAAAACAAATACAAAAATTAGGGGTATTTTACTTGAACTAAGCAAAATGATCTGCCAACAGAACAAGAACATTTGGCTTGTCAAGACTTTCAAAAACAAGTAAAATTAGCTAACCTCAATGAACCCAAAATACCTTAAAATAAGTTTATTCTCACTAAAAACAAGTGCACTTTTCTTGATAGAAAAAAACAAAAAATATTCTTAAATTAAGTACATGCTAGTGCCATTATCTTGACATAATGATGTGCGCTCGGCATTACATTTCTTGAAACCAGCAAACTTATACTAAAAACTAGTTTATTTTTCTTAATGGTAAGGCAACAAGCTTGTTACTCTCGGGGTCTCCTAGCCGCTCAGGCAAAACATATTGTCTAAAAATGCATTTTCCCATCGATAACATGACATTATCACGCTAAGTGTGTGCTCTTTCAGTCAATTAGTGCGCAAGGAATATATATGTATATATACACATATATATACACAGCAAAAACGTCTCAACTAACATTGGACACAAATTCCTCAATCTGATTGACAAACACTTTCCCAAAGACAACACCCTAAGAAAAGTATTCAACAGGAACAACATTAAATTGAGCTACAGCTGCATGAACAATATACGACAAATCATCTCAAACCACAACAAAACAATTGCAAATGAGCCGTCGGCCCCCAGACAGAGCGACTCCAAAACCAACAAAGGCTGTAACTGTCGAAAGAAACCTGATTGCCCTCTCAACGGGGGGTGCTTACAAACATCAGTTGTCTACCAATCTAAGGTAATACGCAAGGACATTAACACATCCGACACATATGTAGGATTAACCGAGGGAGAATTCAAAACCAGATGGAACAATCACAAGGCTTCTTTCAGGAACAAAAACCTGCGAAATACCACAGAACTCAGCAAACACATTTGGGACCTCAAAGACAATAATGTTGAATATTCAATAACATGGCAAATTCTTGCATCCAGCACACCTTACAATAGTGGTAATAAAAGATGCAACCTATGCTTGAAAGAGAAACTGTTTATTATTTACCGTCCAGACCTGTCATCCCTCAACAAGCGCAGCGAAATTGTAACAGCATGCCGCCATAGACGGAAACACCTCCTAGGTAACACATGAGCCAATCACCACGCCCCTACGCCAGCCTGTACCCACCCACTCTGTGCCCTATATAAACCATGGTATGCGAATGCTCCCATTAAAATCTCCTGATGATTGAGGGTACCCCCCCTCATGAAACAGGCCTGTAGAGATGAAATAGTCTTGTGATTTTTTTTCCCACACATACATATATTGCGCTCTACTACGGTATCGAGCACTATTTTTTGGATAACCTTATTAAGACATATATATATATATATATATATATATATATATATATATATATATATATATATATATATATATATATATATATATATATATATATATATATATTTACAGCCCGGCCCCTGATCAATTTTTTTTTTTATTGTAATTTTGAAGAATTTATCTGAATGTGCATGAACTATTTCTGTTCAAAATTGTTTGAAATGTCAAATGTTTAAATATTAACTGTCAGTTTACTGTACTGTGCCAACTGTACTACAATAAGAGTACATATTTTCTCTTGTTTCATTGAAAATAAAACAGCAAAGTCCATTTGGCTGTCTTCTGTTATAATTATGAGACACAATTGTGTCAAAGTCATGATTTTTTATTTCATGCTTGAAATAAGAAATTCTTCTTTGAAAAAACAGTTTTATACTTGTGAGTGTTGATGACACAGCTTTGCAAAAGTTGATATTCTAGTTTCAAGCATGTTTTACTCAATATAGGTCATAAAATCTCAGCAACAAGCTGTAATATCTTACTGAGATCATTTAGGACCAAAACACTTAAAACAAGTAAAACACTTACATAAAATCTGCTTAGTGATAAGAATTATCTTATTAGACAGAAAATAAGCAAATATCACCCTTATTTGAGATATTTAATCTTATTGGATTTCAGTTTTTGCAGTAAGGCTGCAGAGCTGGTACTAAACATTTTTGCTCATTCATGCCTCAAGCAGCAAAAAGTGAATAAACTGACAAGAATTCTTTCATTTTGGGGCATCAGCAACAATCCCACAGCATACTTGCCAACCCTCCCGGATTTTCCGGGAGACTCCCGAAATTCAGCGCCTCTCCCGAAAACCTCCCGGGACAAATTATCTCCCAAAAATCTCCCGAAATTCAGGCAGACTCAGGCCTGCCCAATGACGTTATAACTGTAGAATGATCGAGGGCGAGTTCTTGGTTCCTTATGTGGGTTTATTGTTAGGCAGTTTCATTAACGTCCTCCCAGCGCGGCAACAACACACAACAACAGCAGCAGTCACGTTTTAGTCTACCGTAAAGCAGTTCGTCTGCCGTAAACAGCAATATTGTGACACTCTTAAACAGGACAATAATGCCATCTAGTGCATTTGATGAAAGCACTTTTGTGCGTGCCACACAGCAATGCATCATCAGAGAGGGTGTTCAGCATGGTTAGAAAAATAGTGACAGAGAATAGAACAAGGATGGACAATTCAACCCTTAACTCAACAAGTATATGTGTAAATAAATGAACACTGAAATTCAAGTATTTATTTTATATATATATATATATATATATATATATATATATATACAATAAAATAAATATATATTTATAGCTAGAATTCACTGAAAGTCAAGTATTTCCTATATATATTCCTATATATATATATATATATATATATATATATATATATATATATATATATATATATATATATATATATATATATATATATATATGAAATACTTGACTTGGTGAATTCTAGCGGTAAATATACTCCTCCCCTCTTAGCCACGCCCCAAACCACGCCCCCCACCCCCCCACCCCCCCACCCACCTCCCGAAATCGGAGGTCTCAAGGTTGGCAAGTATGTCCCACAGCGACCCGAAATGTTGAAAAGAGAAGATAAAGGATTTGATACACATCTTCATTCAGATTCTCTTTGTCCAAATGTTTGACATTATTGTGCTAAAAACCCTTATGTAGATGACAAATTGCAAAACAATATTGAACATAATTAGAATTGTATATTTCTACAACCTACAACCTTTGTTTTAGTATTCCCTCAACATGAAAATAACATAAAGTTTTACAAAAAGTTGGCAAATTGTCCACTTGGGTGGGCAACATGCATTAGCGTGATATAGAAATAGCCTAAATCTAAACAAAAAATTAGAGATGTCCGATAATATCGGGCTGACGATATTATCGGCCGATAAATGCTTTAAAATGTAATATCGGAAATTATCGGTATCGGTTTCAAAGTTATCGGTTTCAGAAAGTAAAATGTATGACTTTAAAACGCCGCTGTGTACACGGACGTAGGGAGAAGTACAGAGCGCCAATAAACCTTAAAGGCACTGCCTTTGCGTGCCTGCCCAGTCACATAATATCTACGGCTTTTCACACACACAAGTGAATGCAAGACATACTTGGTCAACAGCCATACAGGTCACACTGAGGGTGGCCGTATAAACAACGTTAACACTGTTACAAATATGCGCCACACTGTGAACCCACACCAAACAAGAATGACAAACACATTTCGGGAGAACATCCGCACCGTAACACAACATAAACACAACAGAACAAATACCCAGAACCCCTTGCAGCACTAACTACAATATACACCCCCGCTACCCACTACCCTATGCCCCCCCCACCTCAACCCCGCTCCCCCAACCCCGTCCCCCTCAACCTCCTCATGCTCTCTCTGGGAGAGCATATCCCAAATTCCAAGCTGCTGTTTTGAGGCGTGTTGAAATAAAATAATGCACTTTGTGACTTCATTAATAAATATGGCAGTGCCATGTTGGCATTTTTTTCCATAACTTGAGTTGATTTATTTTTGGAAAACCTTGTTACATTGTTTAATGCATTCAGCGGGGCATCACAACAAAATTAGGCATAATAATGTGTTAATTCCACGACTGTATATATCGGTATCGGTTGATATCGGAATTGGTAATTAGGAGTTGGACAATATCGGAATATCGGATATCGGCAAAAAAGCCATTATCGGACATCTCTACAAAAAATAATTTAATTATTGCAAATATCGATGACGATGTCAGTGATTGGGTGAGTTTTAGGGTTGCCCCGATAAAACTATACCGATATTGGAGCCTTGAATATTGACCGATACTGATATCTGTCCAATGCGATATCAGCAGGAATCATCCATACTTGTATTATTTTGTAGTGTGGAATGTTAGAAAAAGCTTGATCAAGCAAAATTAGTCGAACAGAGAACTAATAGCTTGTATGGAAAACACTAACCTATTTATTAATAACCATCTGGAATGGACCTATGCTGTCTTTAATTTGAAGTGGAGTGGTAATTGTTTTTATGTGACCCCTGGTGTCCACAATAATTAATTAAGTTAAACTCATGATGCAGTAAGTTGAATGATGCGGACACGTTACTGAATACTTTCTATTACTTTTCTGCCTTTTTTTCTGCGTAAGTAACATGCAACTATTACTATTTCATGTCTATATTGACAATTCCGCTGTTTTAGACTGCACTATTTTTCAATTAAGGACACGTGTTACATATGTCTAGCTTGTGTGCTATAGTGTTCTACGCTGTTGTGTAGCTGCTAGTGGCTTACAGCCTACCATGTTTACCTTTTGTAAATGACTTTACTATACAAGAAAAGACCAAACTTGTGTGTTTATTGGAGGATATTTTGATGTTAACTGGCTTTGGAGTGTTGCCCAATTATCGGAGGGCTTGTGTCGTAAAGTTTAGATGCGATCCCATATAACCCGATACCTGTTTTTTGCTGATATCAGACCAACATCTGATTTTAATATTAAATAAAGACATACCTGGTGAGCTTAAAATAATATGTCTTAAATTTGGTTAGCCAACCTTTGGCAGTCCAAATCAAACGAGTCGACAGGCCACATTTGGCCCCGGCCCCCATTTTTTTGCATCCTTGCATTAGAGTTTTAATTGATTAAATACATTTAGGGAAAAATACAACTTGTTTTAATGATCTTAACAATGTGTTAATATATTTTGATATTGCCAAATGTATTGAGCTTCCTGACTTCAATAGTAAGCTTTTAAAACACCAATCCACAAAACTAAATCTGCAATCTAATTACATAAATAGATGTATTTACATCCAGCAAGTGACTGCAGATATATATATATTTTGGGACTTGAAGAACTTGTGAATAATCATGTGTCCTACGTTGAATATACACTATGCAACCCTGGCTTTATTTTGTATAGTATTGCTACAGCTTTGTTGTTTAAAAAAAATAAAAAAATAAAAATAAAAAGATACAAAAATTATATATATATATATATATATATATATATATGTATATATATATATATATATATATATATATATATATATATATATATATATATATATATATATATATATATATGTATATATATATATATATATATATATATATATATATGTATATATATATATATATATATATGTATATATATATATACATATATATATTTGCTTGAAAACTAAAAATAATTAAAATATATATATATATATATATATATATATATATATATATATATATATATATATATATATATATATATATATATATATATATATATATATATACATATATTATTTTATTTTATTTTTCAAACAACAAAGCTGTAGCAATACTATACAAAATAAAGCCAGTGTTGCATAGTGTATGTTCAATGTAGGACACATGATTATTCACAAGTTCCTCAAGTCCCAAAATCAATATTCAGAAATAGTAACAATTGTATCACTCCTTAGTAGTTTGCCTGCACTTCTGCAAGTTCATCAGTCATCTTGTTCATGTGAAGGTTGTAGAATTTACAACAGCCGACCAATGGGTGGCATTGTATGGCAAGACACAATTGTGTCCACTGTAGTGACCACAATGCATCATACTGGTGTTATGTTTTCTTGTTTTTCTGCAAACTACTGACCGAATTCTGTCGGTTCTACCCGGTACTGATCCACGTGAAATTTAAGGGTAACATATTTCCATACTTTTGTTGCAGGTGACCGTCTCAAGTCCTTGGCAGGCAAATGCACGTATTCGTAGCGGACTGTCTCCAGGTAATGTTGCAATTTTTCCATGCCAACAAAGCAAACATGCCTGACAGAAAGCGGCCAAAAGCAGAACTCCACTTTTCAAAATCTGCTTGCTCGTTGCTAATTTACATTGCCTTCGCCATATACTTGCTCCTGGTTAACATTGGTGATTTTACATGGCGATTTCAACACCTCCAAATTTGTTAATGAAAACTACAACCAAGATGCGTGTTGCAATCAAAAAGCTGATCTATAATAATTGCAATAGGGCGAGGGCTCAACAAAAGGCAAGAATGGCACATTCAAATTAATGGCAAAGACTACTTCCTGGCTATGGCAACCAACTGAAAAGAATGCATACTTGCCAGTGAGACTCAGAAATGTAAGAAAACAATATATTACAACTGGACAGCATAGTTTTAATTATCAGTTCAGTGTTAAATTTTACATTTTGAAAAATTTAGATTTTATTATAAAACTAATTATAATACACAGAAAAGTACCAAAAATCGGTATCGTTCTCGATGTATCGTTACCGGGAATTACCATATTGGTTGAAATATAAAATGTACTCATCCTGTTGAATAATTTTGAGTCCAACTGTGTGTATATTGGTAGATATGTTTTTTTTTTTCATTTTCTGTTTGAAAATGATATTACAAAAACAGTTTTTCAACATGCATGCATTTTGAAAATATACATGCAAATATCTGTTAGGACAAAGAAGACCTGTCTTTAATCAGGAGGGACACCAAATAAAGGAAAGTGTGCTTTTATCAGTATCACACTTCTAAAAGCTGTGCACTACGAAAATTGCTCATTGTACAAATAAATCCTAACTTTCTCATTTTGATTTCAAGAAAAAAAAATAGCACAAATTGTTGTAATTAATTCCTTTTTTGTAAATTAAATTGTGTTATATGTTGTGCTCCTTGGTTGATGTTGTTGGTCAATTTGAATGCATTATTATTTATTGAGTTTATTTATTTTATGTGTCAGTATCAAATGTTTCAAGTCGGTCAAAAAATGTTTATAGTTTAAATAAGGATTTTATTTTGTTTTTCATTTCAGGCAAATTGATGCACTTGAAATCTTTTCTGTCACAGACTAAAACAACAATGTTAATGAAGTTATCCTTTTTTGTAAGTTGATGTTAATAAGGATACAATGTTATGCAGAGGTGTACTTATAACAATTTAATAGACAAAATATACTATTTATAGTTGCGGCGGCTACAGTGGGGGGGCGCAAAATATTTGTATTCTTTCTGGGGGGAGGGCGTCACAAAATAATTGAGAAGCACTAGTGTAGCGAAACACAATTATGATCAAATCTGGAAAATGCCAACTGTAATTTCTAAGAACTGTGAACCACTCCTGCACTAGCTTAAAACGTGTCTTGGCAGCGTGATGTTGACGTTGGTCCCATTAGACAAAGCTCCTCTTAGTTGTATGATGACTGCCCAAAGGTCACAGACCAGCAACGCTCTTCGATTTTTATTGTGACTTATAGGAAACAAAGGTCCGTGTGATTCGAACATAATGGTTCGCTGTTTGGACCACTTCCTGCAAAAGTTCCTAAAGTCATGTAACTGTAGTTCACTTTGCCTCAAGCTGGAAGTGTATCAGAATCAGCTTTATTGTCATTACGCAAGGTAACGAGATTGAGGCCATTCCATACAGTGCGATGTGTGCATGCTAGAAAAACAATGTGCAAATATATAGAAATATAAAAAATGTAGAAGTGCAATGAATATGGTGTGAAATGAATATATACATGAAAAAAACAAAACAAAAACAGGGTGGTTGGTGGAATGGGTTATTGCACCGAAGAGAAGGCAGTTATGAGGGACAATGGGGCAGTCCGTTCAGGATGGTTATGGCCCTGGGGAAGAAGCTGTTCTTTAGCCTGTTTGTTTTGGTTTTAATGCACCTGTAGCGCTTCCCAGAGGGCAGCAGGTGGAACAGGTCAGAGCCAGGGTGGGTGCTGTCCTTGATGATGGCACTGGCTCTGTTGAGGCAGCGGGAGGTGTCGATGTCCGTCAGAGCAGAAAGGGATGACTATTAGAATTTGTGGTGGGGTAGCAGAATCCCACAGTGACTAAAACTGCAAAAATACACAAGAGTATGGTTTATGGTTCCTTGGACTTGATTGATTGATTGAAACTTTTATTAGTAGATTGCACAGTACAGTACATATTCCGTACAATTGACCACTAAATGGTAGCACCCGAATAAGTTTTTCAACTTGTTTAAGTCGGGGTCCACGTAAATCAATTTATGGTAAGTTCATGGACAGTTAAAGGTCCCCTCTAAGCCTTATGCTGGTAATGCTGGTTATAGCAATATAAGGAATATGAGAAAATTATGGACCTCTCCAATCAAACTGACTCACACAAAATGGGACGGATCAAACAAGAGGAGGAGTGTAATTTGCAGAGATCATTTTAATGCAGGGATCCCCAAACTTTTTGACTCGGGGGCCGCATTGGGTTAAAACAATTTGGCCGGGGACCGGGCTGTGTATATATATATATATATATATATATATATATATATATATATATATATTCCTCGCGCACTAATTGACTGAAGGAGTGCACATTTGATGTCACGTTATCACTGATGTTTTCCTCAAGATGCTAAGAGCATGAACACAGGCTACGGTGTTTACGGAAGAGGATTTGGAATTTTTTGCTCTTAATGTTTACCATATCCGTTTTGAAATAATCATGAACCAGTTCGACAAAAACATGTAATAAACTGATCAAAATAATTGTTCAACATGTCTTTATCCACACTGTCGGTGCGGGGAAATGAGCTCTAG
Organism: Nerophis lumbriciformis; assembly: GCF_033978685.3. Taxonomy (NCBI): domain Eukaryota; kingdom Metazoa; phylum Chordata; class Actinopteri; order Syngnathiformes; family Syngnathidae; genus Nerophis; species Nerophis lumbriciformis. The sequence goes on along the minus strand of NC_084561.2, from coordinate 15,586,710 downwards.
TTCTGTAGATGACATCACACCAAGGGAGGGCGGCATATTGAGCCTGGCGATGGAAAAGGGGCGTCCCAAGTACAGTTAGTTGTCGAGCCATTACTCAAAAATGTATTGATATTACGGGAAATTTTTAAGAGCAAAAAGTACAAAAAGAGAATTTAGTAGAGACATTACTGTCATCTGGACACTATGGTTCCGTCAAAAAACAATGACTACTTATACCAGACCTGGGCATTCGGCGGCCCTGTCCGGCCTGCGTGAGGCCAAGCATAAATTACAAAATACATTTTAAAAAGTATCTATGTAGAGTGTGCAATACAACGGTGCTGCTTTTGTTTTGAAAAGCGTTATTTGTATTACTTCCGTGTGGACGTATGCTCGTGCGCGATTGTGAGTAAATGTGAACAGCGGCAATCACAAATTACAAAATAAATTTAAAAAAACATCTATGTCGTGCGTGCAATACAACTGTGCTGCTTTTATTTTGAAAAGTGTTATTTATGGGCGTATGTCCGTGTGTAACCTGTGAGTGAAGGTGCACAGCGACAAGTGATACCCGGTTATCCCCGAGACGCTAAAAAGAGAAATGTTGATGACGAATGCCGTGTTTCCAACAAGACATGGACTGCCAAGTATTTCTTTACAGAAATTAAAGGTAAAGCCGTGTGCTGAATTTGTGGTACACAGGTTGCTGTGTTTAAGAATATCATTTGAATCGCCACTACACGACGAAGCACGAGGAAAAATACCGGAATCTGTCTGTGAAGCACGCGCAAGGGAGGCTGATGCGTTGATGGTAAAACTGCAAACCCAACAAGGACTTTTTGCCAAATTTCACACCCCCAGAGATGCAGCCATCAGGACAAGTTTCGTAATTTCTCACAAAATCGCCAGAAAAAGTAAGGCGTTTTCTGACGGAGAGTTTATTAAGGAGTGCTTATTGGACTCTGTTGCGCTGATATGCCCGGAGAAGAGGGGCGCATTTGAGAACGTGTCACTCTCCTGACGCACTGTAACGAGGCGGGTTGAGACCATCGCTGCAAACTTGGAGCTTCAACTGAAGAATAGAACGGCCGATTTTGACTGTTTTTCGCTGGCTTTGGATGAGAGCTGCGATGTACGTAACACCGCCCAGCTGCTCATCTTCTTACGTGGGATAACTGCAGACTTTCAAATCACGGAGGAGCTGGCAGCCATGCAGTCAATTAAAGAGACAACCACAGCTAATGACTTGTTCACATAGGTAAATGCGTGTTTGGACATGTTAGGACTGAAATGGGACAAGCTGGCAGGTGTGACAACAGATGGTTGTCCAAATCTGACGGGGAAAAATGTTGGATTTTTAAAGAGGATGCAGGATAAAGTGACAGAAATTGACATTTTTGCATTGTATTATACATCAGGAAGTGTTGTGTAAGACAGTGTTACAAATAAAACCATCAAAAGCAATCTGCTTTTGTATAAAGTTAAGTTAGGTTAAATGAAATTATTATTATTATTATTTATCTTACGGTATATCAAAAATAATTTGAGCAAAATTTAATTGAAATATTGTCGGTGTGGCCCTCCAGCAGTGCTCAGGTTGCTCATGCGGCCCCCGGTAAAAATTAATTGCCCACCCCTGACATATACTGTATTCAACAGCGATATAACTACTTGTATTTGTTTTGCAGCTGCAGCTTTTAATCCTCCAACATTTCCAGGAATCTTCACCCTTCACTGTTATGCGTATTTTGATAACCGCAATCTTCTGAGGTGGACATTTGCTTTTAGTCTATTTTTGGTCAGAATTACACTGTTAGCCTTGTTTCGCAAAAATACACATGCCTCATAAATGTGAATGCTGGCCTTTAGGAGACGAAAATGTCAATGCAAGGATCTTCCATTCTGGGGGTGGGCAATACTAATAAGTTTGGTGCCGATCTGATACCAAGTAAATACACGGATGGTATCACTGGTACCAATATTTTTGACTGCAAATGTCATGATCCTTAAATAATTGTGTCTCTGGTTAGTTAATTATGATAATGAGAACACAGGAAAAGTATTTTATGCAAAATAAAAAAAACTAAATGCAACAATCCAAAACAGATATAAGAGTAATCCCCTTATTAGTATAGGAATCCCGATCAAATTTTTTGAGTTTTGATCCCGATCTAAGTTTTTGGCCTCGGATCCGATCCAATTTTCAAGTCCCGATCTAATACTTTGACCTTAAACGATAAAACTGAACATGATGAGGTGGCGACTTGTCCGGGGTGTACCCCGCCTTCCGCCCGAATGCAGCTGAGACTCCAGCACCCCCCGCGACCCCAAAAGGGACAAGCGGTAGAAAATGGATGGATGGATGGATGTTTTATAGCAAGAAACTAAAGCAAACACAAAATGATTGTCATGATCTCACAGGACAGTTATTATTAGTTGAATTTATTATGTACAATTTCATGTCTATCCCACTTATTTTTTGTTTCACTTCCTGTCTGCCTTCATTTACCACCACTCCTGGGGTCTGAGCGCTGGCTCCCTCACCTGTCCCTCATAGACCATCAGGACACACCTGTCCCTGGTTACCAATCAGATCATTTGCGTGCTTTGGGCTTCAAATGTGTATGGCCTTTGTGCACTTCCCAGCTGCACATCTTTGTTTTTGGGTCACCTGTGTTTTCCCTACTAAAAAGGGCTTCTTTCATGCACTTGCCTGCCATCTCTGCATCCCGGGGGTCCAGGCACCTTATATGCCTTTTATTCTACTTTATCAGCATTCCTGCACACCTGCTGCACGTCTGTGTAGTACGTTGTTGTGTGCGTCACGGCCCGGTTCTTTCCGGCCAAGGTGATTCTCGACTCCCAAGGTCGATATATTTACGCTGACCTCCGATAACAAAGATGACCTCTCTTGCTAACTTTTTCCTTTTCTAACAGATAAGCGTGTGACACGTTCTGAGACTTACATGATCACATGACGTCCACAGTATCTGTTCAAGCAAACAAACATGTGTGTTAGGCAACTTTTTAGATAATATAAAGGTTGTTTTCCCTAAGTTGACTGACGGAGATTGCAATTTCCCCCCCCCCACTCTAAAAGCAATTATGTGTGTGCAACTAATACATTGGATAATTGATAGAAAAAAACTACCCCATTCTCCATCAAAGCCCTGATTTTGCCATTACAAGTGATGGAAACAAACAATGAAAACAAATACAAATTAAAGCTTGGAAGATTGGAGCATGTGGAAGAAAGTTAATACTGTTAAAATATACCACCACAAGGGGACGATACTGGTATCGATATCAACGTCTAGTCATGATAAGACCCCAACCTTAAAGCCTCGTATCAGTTGGTAAGGAGATCTGACCATCTAAAGCAGGGATTCCCAAACTTTTTGACTCGGGGGCCGCATTGGGTCAGAAGAATTTGGCCGGGGGCCTGGCTATATATATATATATATATATATATGTATATATATATATATATATATATATATATATATATATATATATATATATATATATATACATACACACACATATATATATATATATATATACGTATATATATATATATGTATATATATATATTTATATATATATATATATATATATACATATATATATATATATATATACATATATATATATATATATATATATACGTATATATATATGAATATATATATATATATATATACATATATATATATATATATGTATATATATTTATATTTATATATATATATATATATATATATATATATATATATATACATATATATATATATATATATATATATATATATATGTATGTATTAGAGATATTCGATAATGGCTTTTTTGACGATATCCGATATTCCGATATTGTCCAACTCTTAATTACCGATTCCGATATCAACCGATACAGGTATATACAGTCGTGGAATTAACACATTATTATGCCTAATTTTGTTGTGATGCCCCGCTGGATGCATTAAACAATGTAACAAGGTTTTCCAAAATAAATCAACTCAAGTTATGGAAGAAAATGCCAACATGGAACTGCCATATTTATTATTGAAGTCACAAAGTGCAATATTTTTTTTAACATGCCTCAAAACAGCAGCTTGAAATTTGGTACATGCTCTCCCTGAGAGAGCATGAGGAGGTTGAGGTGGGTGGGGTTGGGGAGGGGTGTATTTTGCAGCGTCCTGGAAGAGTTAGTGCTGCAAGAGGTTCTGGGTATTTGTTCTGTTGTGTTTATGTTGTGTTACGGTGCGGATGTTCTCCCGACATGTGTTTGCCATTCTTTTTTGCCTCAAAACAGCAGCTTGGAATTTGGGACATGCTCTCCCTGAGAGAGCATGAGGAGGTTGAGGTGGGCGGGGTTCAGGGGGGGGGCGGGGTTGAAGTGTGTGTGTGGGGGCGGGGCGGTAGCGGGGGGTGTATATTGTAGTGTCCCAGAAGATTTAGTGCTGCAAGGGGTTCTGGGTATTTGTCCTGTTGTGTTTATGTTGTGTTACGGTGCGGATGTTCTCCCGAAATAAGATTGTCATTCTTGTTTGGTGTGGGTTCACAGTGTAGCGCATATTTGTAACAGTGTTAATGTTGTTTATACGGCCACCCTCAGTGTGACCTGTATGACTGTTGACCAAGTATGCAGGCATTCACTTGTGTGTGTGAAAAGCCGTGGATGTTATGTGATCGGGCCGGCACGCAAAGGCAGTGCCTTTAAGGTTTATTGGCGCTCTGTACTTCTCCCTACGTCCGTGTACCACTCCGTACAGCGCCGTTTTAAAAAGTCATACATTTTAGTTTTTGAAACCGATGCCGATAATTTCCGATATTACATTTTAAAGCATTTATCGGCCGATAATATCGGCAGTCCGATATTATTGGTCATCTCTAGTTACAATAGGCCCTAAAATGTGTAAGTTGCAATAAAAATATATTATTATTATGATAGGCTCCAGCACCCCCCGCAACCCCAAAAGGGACAAGCGGTAGAAAATGGATGGATGGATAATATTATACTTTGAATATTATTGTATAGAAAATGGTAAACTGTCTTTGCAAATGCTGAAGAATGACCTGATGACCAAGGTGTGAGTTCAAAAAAAGTAATTAATTGCTCAAGTAAAGGTTACACTAATCTGACGGTGTTCAGCCAGTAGGCCCGCGATGTGCTTTTATTCTTGTTAATTTCATGTTAATGTGACAATTATGTAACACTTTACCCATTGACAACTGTCTAATATGAGCCCAAGTACACTTGATGCTGGTTAATGTACTACATTGACCTTTTTGACTTTTTAAAAAAGAAAAAAATTGTTATTAAACGGTCAAAGATAACATTTCATCCAAGTCGCTCCTCATACTCAGGTATTAGCCAGTAAGCCAAAAGTACACATTGGCTTAGCGTTTAATTAAAGCTGTAACCAAATTATTTTTTTTACTATTATTAATTATTATGCAACATAAGGTGGCAAGAAATATTTATATAATGAATTAAGCTAAATATGGGCAGCACGGGGCTTAGTGCATGTGCCTCACAATTCAAAGGTCCTGGGTTCGATCCTGGGCTTGGGATCTTTCTGTGTTGAGTTTGCATGTTCTCCCCGTGACTGCGTGGGTTCCCTCTCGGTACTCCGGCTTCCTCCCACCTCCAACAACATGCACCTGGGGATAGGTTGATTAGCAACGCTAAATTGGCCCTAGTGTGTGAATGTGAGTGTGAATGTTGTCTGTCTATCTGTGGTGGCGACTTGTCCAGGGTGTACCCCGCCTTCCGCCCGAATGCGGCTGAGATAGGCTGCAGCACCCCCCGCGATCCCAAAAGGGACAAGCGGTAGAAAATGGATAAATGGATGGATGTTCTAGTCCAGGGGTGTCAAACTCAAATACAGAGTGGGCCAAAATTTAAAACTGAACAAAGCTGCGGGCCAAGGTTGAACAAATTAACCTTTTAATAGGGACCCAAATAAGTTTTTTATTGAATATTGAACAAGCAAGGCTTATATAACTTTATAGTGACATGCAAAATCGAGTTTCAAATAATAATAATAATAACTAAAAAATATCAATGGCATATCAAATACAATTTAAATAAAAAATTGAATGTCTCTTTTCTATTTGCAGCCTTCTGAGGTAAATATCAACATTAACTTTTTCCACAGGCTAATAAATTTGAAAATAAAATAATGAATAAACCAACCATTCAGGACTTTAAACTGCTCAGTTTGCAACACACTGATCTAATCTCATGTGCCCAAGCAAGATACCTGCCATCTTTTCTTGGATGCTAGTTCATTAATGTCGGGGCTCAGGCTTTGAGCTGAGGCAACTTTCATTATCGAAAGAATTGTTAATCAGTCATTATACCTCGTATTCCACAGTCTTGGGGGCGTAACGTCCTCTACGAGCTGACGTCACGTCCGCTTTTCATCCCTTCTAACAACGTGCCCGCCCAGTCACAAGATATGAGCGGCTCCTGTACGCATACGCACGTAAATACAACGCATACTTCATCAACAGCGATACAGTTTACACTGAGAGTGGCCGTATAAGCAACTTTAACATTGTTAGAAATATACGCAACACTGTGAATCCACACCAAACAAGAATGACAAACACATTTTGGGAGAACATCCGCACAGTAACACAACATAAACACAACAGAACAAATACCCAGAAACCTTTGCAGCACTAACTCTTCCGGGACGCTACAATATACACCCCTGCTACCACCAACCCCCGCCGCCTCACGGGCCAAGTGAAATTACACGGCGCGCCAAATTTGGCCCGCGGGCCAGAGTTTGACACCCATGCTCTATACGTTTTATTACATGGGGATTCATGGCTCTTTTACAAAATAGAAAACTCTTCATATTTAGGGCACTGTATTATTTATTTTTTTGGTAATGTCTTAAAACAATTATGAAATTGACTGGTAATTTATTTAGATTTTGGCAACTACTGTTTTGCAAGTTAAAGAAGCAACTTTCCAAACCCATCATTCCATATTGAAAATGAAACAAGGATGATAAATGCATTTTGAGTTCAAAGTTCTTTTTGTCAGAATAACTCCTTCGAGTTAATTAGTTGACGTGCTTAAGGTTACTCTGCAGGTGTTCAAGCAATAGGCACTACGATGTGCCTTTATTTCTGTTAATGTCATGTTAATGTGAGACTTATGTAACACTTCACCCATCCACGGCTGTGTAAAATCAACCCTGCAAGTACACTGTGCATTTGATACCGGTTAATGTGCTACATTCACATTTTAGACTTTTATAAGTCAAAAGTTATTAAACGGTCAAAGTGAAATATTGCATTTCTGTCCGAGTTGCTGCTCTGTTGCCCCTCCTGGGTATTAGGCAGAAACCTCAAAGTAAACATTGACTTGGTATTTGATTAGTGCCTTAGCCAAGGATTTTTTTCAATATTATTATGTATCCTTTTTTTTTAATTACTATTATTATTGTTTAAGTAGTTGATTAGTTGTGTGGTCCATATACTGTAATAATAAAAAAAATAAAAAATAAAAAATGTATTTCGACGCTGGTGTGTTGTTTTGCATAGTTTTTTAGTGTTGTTTTGGTGTTTATGCCTTGCGTAGCATTTTTTTCTACCCACTGCTAATTTTTTGTAGTTACCCGTGGTCTGCACGTCGCTTGTCGTCTCTGCATTTTGGGGTCACGCAACAATGCCAAGCCGTAATAGTGACAAAAATACATTTATTTATGAAAAAAATTGTATATTGTCGTTTTAGCAGTAATTATAATTACATGTTCAAATATTTTTTTTTGGATAGCACTTGAATCAGAAAATTTGGATTTTTTTCCTCTTTTAATAATGTCTCAAAATGGCTGCAAATGACGTTATTATTTGGCTACTTCCAAACTACTATGTTTATATAGTATATACTTTGATTTTTTTTTTATTCAGACAATATATAGGTATAAAATACGTTTTTGTTTTTTTTACTTTAACATGTTTCGACCCTTCTGAAGAAGACTGGAGGTGAAAGTTTAAACATAATGAGGTAAAAAAAAAAAATAATCAAAAAAACATCTACTATAACTCTATTTGGCGACTAATAAATTAATAAAAATATATACAATTTATTTCGATTTTTTTATGTATTTTGATTTTTTATAAAAGCATTTAAAGTAGGAATGACTAATTAGGCATTGAATATTGTCATGGGTAGAGCATTAAAAAAACTAATAAAAATATGTGTTAACATTACCGGTATTAGAGCCCTATATATATATATGAAATAACATGCACATAGTCAACATTACAGTCGGAAATGCTGGCTGAGGCTGAGCCAATCAGTGGCCATAATACTGAACAGCTCGCTCTAAAAAGTTTGGTCTCATTTAGTGGCTAATATTACCGTAGTGTTGGTGTTTTTTTAGTTCATTTAGCCCTTTTTATGCTTGAAAATGCTTAATGTAGGCCAGCAAATATGTAAAATATGCTTTTAAAAAATCTGTGATAGAGTAAAGCCACAAACTTTGATGTGCTGAGGAACGACTTTATAGCTTATTAAGACTTTTTCATTACCTGTCTCTGACTGAGGGAAATGTACGCTTTCCATTTTGTGGTCCTGCAATTTGACTTTTGTTTTAATATAGTTGTTGTCTGGAAAGGTTCTGTTATTCATGCTATAATCATCGTTATTGTCTTTTCCTTAGCCGATATACCCTGATTGTCTTGTTTAATAACAACCAATTAAAAAAAATAAAACATTTGGCACAGATAATTTAAATGTCTATTTATTGTATTAATTGTTTTGGCATATTTTTCAATACATGTTCCTCTTTTCAGCCTTGGAGGCCTTGCTGGTGTTTTATGTTGACTAAATTTACCACTGTGGATAATTCAAGTTTTAAGAGCCACAATGTCAATATTTGCAGAACTTGTGGTCATGGGGCCTATCCCGTGTATATACAGTACGTACAATTGTTCATGAACTTTTAGAAAGTTTGGAAAAGAGTCAACATTGGTCTTATGCTAGAGTGCAGGGGTGTCGAAAGTGCGGTCATTTGCAGCCCGCCGCTTGGTTTTTGGGGGGTTTTTTTGGACACAATCTAAAGAGAAAATAAACATATCCCGGATTATAACATGACACAAAAAAACTACGAAAAAATTGAACTGGTCCAATCTCCCCGAAAAAGGCCGCCGAGTCCTATAGGCAGAACCCGAGCTGTGATCCGTGAAGAAGAGCATGTGAAACGTCAATTAATGTATGACAGGACGCTTCATAGGAATTTCTACAGCAAACGTATTCCCAGCTGCTTCCTGCTCCGTCACTGACAGGAATATAATAGCAAAATACCCAGTATAATACACCAGTGCTTGCCTTTTTAAAGCAGAGGTACAGAGTTTGAACCTCGGTCAAAGTTGATTTTGGAAGGTTCATAGATTTATGTTTTAAAGATGTTAAAATTGTGTAATAGTGCACAAAAAAATAAGATGTTGAACAATTTATTTCTCATGAATAAGTTTTAGTACAAAACATGCATTGTATTAAATGTAAGTTTGTTTAAAAAAAAAAAAAGTATAAAAATGTTTTCACATAAATAAACAATTATAATGAGGGACTCCAAACAAAGCCCTGCCTGAAAACCAAAATGTGTCCTGTTATAATGAACATGGCTATTTATTGCAAAATACGATAGTTTTTGGGGTTTTTTTTTGGTGTGTTAAAACCCTATAAAAAAAAATTGTTGGCCGAATAATAATACAGTGATATAATACATTAATAATAACAAAATAGTTTAGATCAGGCAAGTCAAGTTTTATTTTGGAGCACAATTTGTCACAAGACAATTCAAAGTGCCTTACAGATGCATAAAATTAGGAGATGGCAAACAAAATCATGGATAAAAATAAAATCATCATTAAAATAATTAGAAAATAATTTATTTGCTTTTATCATTAACTATTAGCTAAGATGTTGATGTTTTGTTCAAACAGTTTGGCACAGTGTTTTTTTAACCATGTAACCGTATGTATGGCCAACTTGGTTTCAAAGTTGGTAGCAAACATGGCGCCCTGTAATCAGATGAGGGGCTTTTGACCAATCAGAGAGAGTGTGGCCGGAGGATCACCTAAATGATTGGTCAAAAGCTCCTCATGTTGGCCATACTCTCGATATACATGGCTCGGCTTTTCTTGGGCCGACAAAAATATCTGTTTCTCGGCTCTGGTCTGTGTGGGCCGCAGAGGTACTCAATTGCAATACACTTTTCCACCACATGTGGCAGTAATGACAATCTCGATCAAACACAACAAGTCTGGACCTAAAGTCAGAGAGAAATTTCTTAAGCGCCAAAAATATGACTAAAGTGTTGAAGCTGTATTATCATTTGAACTTTAATGTTAGCGACAGTTTAGTTAAGAAACATATTCATCATTCATTGGATTTTTTTTATTTTAGCACAACATCATTGTATGTCAATTTATTTTAGGTCAGTTATGAGTCCCTTTTTTTTCCTAATCAGCCTGACCTAAGCCTACGGTTTATGTGTTAACCCTTGTGTAATGTTCATATTGTTGTTACTCAGCCAGCGTTTGTGTGTCTGATGTACCCGTTGCATTTTGTGGCTCTTAATGCCTCACAATCAAACACTTTTATGTTAAAATACTGAACAGATGTTTACCTTATCCCAATAAACATCTGTTTGAACATAAAAGTGTTTGATTGTGAGGCATTAAAAGCATACTTGCCCACCTTGAGACCTCCGATTTCGGGAGGTGGGGGGAGGGTGTGGGGGTGGGCGTGGTCGGGGTGGGACGGGGGCGTGGCTAAAAGGGGAGAGTATATTTACAGCCAGAATTCACCAAGTCAAGTATTTCATATATATATATATGTATATATATATATATATAAGAAATACTTGACGTTCAGTGAATTCTAGCTATATATATATATATATATATATATATATATATATATATATATATATATATATATATATAAAATAAATACTTGAATTTCAGTGTTCATTTATTTACACATATACACACACATAACACTCATCTACTCATTGTTGAGTTAAGGGTTGAATTGTCCATCCTTGTTCTATTCTCTGTCACTATTTTTCGAACCATGCTGAACACCCTCTCTGATGATGCATTGCTGTGTGGCACGCACAAAAGTGCTTTCATCAAATGCACTAGATGGCAGTATTGTCCTGTTTAAGAGTGTCACAACATTGCTGTTTACGGCAGACGAACTGCTTTACGGTATACAAAAAAGTGACTGCTGTTGTTGTGTGTTGTTGCCACGCTGGGAGGACGTTAATGAAACTGCCTAACAATAAACCCACATAAAAAAACCAAGAACTCGCCCTCCATCATTCTATAGTTATAACGTGATTGGGCAGGTACGCTTTTTTATATTGTGGAGGACCTGAGTCCGCCTGATTTTGTCCCGGGAGGTTTTCGGGAGAGGCGCTGAATTTCGGGAGTCTCCCGGAAAATCCGGGAGGGTTGGCAAGTATGATTAAAAGCCACAAAATGCAACGGGTCCATCAGACCCACAAACGCTGGCTGAGTAACAACAATATGAACGTTGCACGGAAAATTTCTCTGCCAGTTTCTGCATCCCACAGGGATTCTTCTTTTGTGTTTCTGCACCTGAGGTTCCCATACAAGGTTGCAACATTGTTTGTCAACACTGTCTGCTCTCATTTTCTCGCACATTTGACCCTCTGATGTTCTCTGTACCTACACTCTGTCCTCCTCCTGTCTAGGCCAGCTGTGTGTGTGTGTGTGTGTGTGTGTGTGTGTGTGTGTGTGTGTGTGTGTGTGTGTGTGTGTGTGTGTGTGTGTGTGTGTGTGTGTGTGTGTGGTACACAGAACATCAATTCCCACACTTCTATTAACCCCGGGTCCAGTGTACCCGGACATCTTATATGTAATAGAAATGTGTAGGGGGGGTGTATGGTGTGTGGTCATTAATTATGTATTCCGATATATGTTCTTCACAGAAAATGAGCCAAAGTCAGTGAGTCTCAGTTTGAAAAATTAATTAATTGTCTCATTTTTCTTTTAATAAAAAATTAAAACAGGTCCCACAGACCCGAACACCACACAAGGTTTAAATAAAAATACTACTCTTTGTGATTAACACATGCTTTCATATTGTTTGACAAGGTTGTGAACAGTAAGTAAGTTAAATATAATTATTGAATATAGGGATGTCTGATAATATCGGCCAAAAATGCGTTAAAATGTAATATCGGAAATTATCGGTATCGGGTTTTTTATTATTGGTATCGTTTTTTTAGTTTTTTTCATTAAATCAACATAAAAAACACAAGATACACTTACAATTAGTGCACCAACCCAAGAAACCTACCTCCCCCATTTACACTCATTCACACTCATTCACACAAAAGGGTTCTTTCTTTCTGTTATTAATTTTCTGGTTCCTACATTATATATCAATATATATCAATACAGTCTGCAAGGGATACAGTCCATAAGCACACATGATTGTGCGTGTTGCTGGTCCACTAATAGTACTAACCTTTAACAGTTAATTTTTCTAATTTTCATTAATTACTAGTTTCTATGTAACTGTTTTTATATTGTTTTACTTTCTTTTTTAATTCAAGAAAATGTTTTTAATTTATTTATCTTATTTTATTAAAATTTTTTAAAAGTACCTTATCTTCACCATACCTGGTTGTCCAAAATAGGCATAATAATGTGTTAATTCCACGACTGTATATATCAGTTGATATCGGTATTGGATGATATCGGTGTCTGTAATTAAAGAGTTGGACAATATCGGAATATCGGATATCGGCAAAAAGCCATTAGCAAACATCCCTAATTGAATATGATTAAAATCAAGAGTAAGATTACTAATTAAGTGGTATTATTTGAGTAAGGGAAAAGTTGGGCCTTGAGGTCAAAAAGATTAAGAACCCCTGCTTTAGCATATATTGACCTACACTTTATTGGTTTTAGTATATTTAATGTATCAAAATGGCTCCTGCATCCTTAAATTGTGCTGTCTGAGTTGCAGCACATCCTGAAAAAGCTGGATATTTGCTGTTTGCACTGTAATTGAATCACTACCTTGTTAACTGTACATACAGTAGCACAAGTCAACCACATTCAATGGGTTGACCCTGTTGTGTTAATTTTTAGGAGTTGTTCTATCTCAAATAATGATTCACGCGTCATTAAGACATTCTGTCCTTCCCACTCTTTAGGACACCCCCTCATTGCATCACTCGTATACTTCCCTCGGAAGTGTGATTTCCTCCTCACTATCTGCTCTGTTTCCTGACTGAGGGGAAAGACTGGGTATAGCCTTGGGCAGATTGTGCGGAGGCTGTTTGCTATGTCGTGTCTCATGCGCCACCACACTGCCTCGTCTGTTGCCGAGCAACCAAGCTGCTCTGATTTTCTCCAATCCACCTGATAGTTTTCAATGATGTGAAATATGCTTACCAAAGCGGTGTTGTCGTTTAAAGCATGCATGCAGAAACACGTGATTGCGTCATGCATTTCATTCATGAGCTCCCTCAAAGCTCTGCAAAAATTAGAACATTCTGGCGCTCTAGTGTTAAGGTCATTTGCAAATATAATAAAATGTTGCTCAAGGACTTGCTCTATCAGCGAACACAGGCAAATGTTTGCTAAAGTTCAAACCCCATCAGGTCATATAATACACACAAAAAAACACTGTAGCTTATGCAGTATATTCATTTTTATGATAATTTCCCTGACACAGTGCTTGTATTGTGACTATAATGCGACTTATGAGATAGGGCCCGAGTTCATCTTTGGTCTGGTCTGGTGGTTCTGTGATCTACGGTGGTGATCCATTTTTTGCTTTTAAGTGGCCCCGAGTGAGCTGGAGCCTATCCCAGCATTCACTATGGACAATTTACTGTCCCCAATTAGCCCGATGAGGGTTCGAAGCTCCATTGGAACATCTCTGTGTGGAGTTATCCTTAAATGCTGTTGTTTTTGTTGGTGTTCCTAATATTTCTAATAAGGTGAAGGGCAAAGTAAAAGATAAACAAGCATACCTTTCATTAGAAGAAGTGCAGTTGTACAACACTGCAAACTATGACCACGGTGATAATCCAAAAATAAATGAATGTATTTATTCACAATGTCAAACAAGAGCCTAAATGTTTTTTTTATTAAGGATGTGAATATTTTAATTTGTACTGTATATATATTTATTTTTTATTTTTTATTTTTTATTTTTTTATTTTTTTATTTTTTTCCCCCCTAAGACGCACCTTTTTAATCAGGTTTTTTACTCTTCTTTGGTTCTTAATTTGTATTCTGTTCTTTTCTATTTCATTCATTGCTATTATTATTATGCTAATATTCTCACTATATTGTTTTTGGTATTTATATTTTATTTTTACATGTATTTAAAAAATGTATTTAATAGTATTTTTTAGATTATGTCGATTTTTTTTTTTTTTTCGTTTTAAACACTTCTTCCGTTATTAATTTGTGTTCTGTTACTTTCTATTTTATTTATTGCTATTATTATCATATTATTATTCTCAATATTTATACTTTATTTTCACATATATTTTCAAATATTTTTAATAGTATTTTTTTTAGATTATGTGGATTCTTTTGTTTTTCTCCATTGCGGATGCTTCAAAGGTGGCGTTTTTCCTCAATTCTCAGTGCCATGTCATGTCTTGTTATTGTCAATAGTGATGTGTGTGCGTGCTTGTGTGTATTTTCTTTTAATGATTGTTTTTTTCGCGTAAAGCATTTTGTGTTGCATGAAGAGCGTTATATAAATAAAGTTTGATTCATATGGAATTTTACTGCAACCGTATTCCTGCCCCCTTCCTGCTCTTTCACTGATAAGAATATAATGGCAAATGTTCCTATAAACCTTTACTGTTCCCTGAGGCTCGCAGTGTTGGTGCTGGTCTTGTAAGCGAGTCATACTGGGACGTACACTGCACAGTTGTCTCAGGAAAGTTTGTAAAAATAATGTTAAATGTAGTTATTTTGAACTAAAAACATACATTATTGAACAATGTATTTCCAATGAATTTGTTTTAGTACAAAACATGTATAAGATTAAATTCTATTTCACTATTTCACATTAAAAAAAAAAGTTAATACCGGTACTAATTTGGGCCCCAAATTTGTCAGGGGCCGCTTTGGATGTACAGTCGTCACTCATTTATCGCTGTTAATTAGTTCCAAACATGACAGCAATAAATGAAGCTGTGTGCCTTCATTGTTTTTGTAGCTGTTGTTTTGAGGCACGTTTTAAAAAAAATAAAAAATCATGCACTTTGTGAAAGTCAAAGTATAGTATTTCCCATCATTGTAGTGGGTATCAGGATTATCTCAGGGAGAGCATGTCCCAAATGCCAAGCTGCTGTTTTGAGGCATGTTAAAAAAAATAATGCACTTTGTGACTTCAATAATAAATATGGCAGTGCCATGTTGGCATTTTTTTCCATAAATGGAGTTGATTTATTTTGGAAAACCTTGTTACATTGTTTAATGCATCCAGCGGGGCATCACAACAAAATTAGGCATAATAATGTGTTACTTCCTCGACTGTATATATCGGTATCGGTTGATATCGGAATCGATAATCAAGAGTTGGACAATATCGGACTATCGGAATATCGGCATAAAAGACATTATCAAACATCTCTAGTAATTGTTATTAGGGATGTCCGATAATGGCTTTTTTGCCGATATCCGATATTCCGATATTGTCCAACTCTTAATTACCGATACCGATATCAAACCGATCAGGGGCGCCGCCAGGGATTTTGGGCCCCATGAAAAGAATCTTTACAGGGCCCCCAACACAGTGTCATTATTTTTTCTGTATTATAATTTCATCATCATTAGGGGCCTCTCTGGGCCCCCCTCCATCATGGACCCCTAGAATCCGTCTCCTTTACCCCACCTTTTCGGCGCCCCTGCAACCAATATCGATATATACAGTCGTGGAATTAACACATTATTATGCCTAATTTGGACAACCAGGTATGGTTAAGATAAGGTCCTTTTTTTTTTTAAATTAATAAAATAAAATAAGATAAATAAATTAAAAACATTTTCTTGAATAAAAAAGAAAGTAAAAGAATATAAAAACAGTTACATAGAAACTAGTAATTAATGAAAATTAGTAAAATTAACTGTTAAAGGTAAGTACTATTAGTGGACCAGCAGCACGCACAATCATGTGTGCTTACGAACTGTATCCCTTGCAGACTGTATTGATATATATTGATATATAATGTAAGAACCAGAATATTAATAACAGAAAGAAACAACCCTTTTGTGTGAATGAGTGTAAATGAGTGTAAATGGGGGAGGGAGGTTTTTTTGGGTTGGTGCACTAATTATAAGTGTATCTTGTGTTTTTTTATGTTGATTTAATACATTTAAAAAAAACAAAAATAAATAAAAACGATACCGATAATTTAAAAAAAACAATACCGATCATTTCCGATATTACATTTTAAAGTATTTATCGGCCGATAATATCGGACATCTCTAATTGTTATGTATTGTATATATGATATAAACATATAATATAATATAATATATCAGTATATATCATATACTGTACATATATTATGTAAATATTACATATATGTTATATTTTATATTGCCACTACGGTACATTTTTAGTCTATTTTATACCTGCATTGTCCTTTCCATCCGTACACTTTCCATCCTTTGTAACTGAGCTACTGTGTGGAACAATTTCCCTTGTGGATCATTAAAGTTTGTCTAAGTCTAAGTCTATTATTATTATTAGTATTATTATTATCATTGTCATCATTATTTTTATTATTATTATTATTATATGAAACTCAACAATAAGACCGCATTATGTTCTGAGCAGTCTCATTTAGAGTTCCATATTTTGCACACACGTGAAATGTAAACGCCTAAAGTCAATTATTGATGACATTGTTTCCAATAATAACACAGGATCTTCTACATTACTCTAACTAAGGACAACCCCTTTTTGTCATATAAGGTAATGGGCGGTGCCGACCGAGCCAACTACCTCTTTCTGATTGGGTGTTTCACCTGACATGACCGTTGTCCTCGACGCTGATTGGTCGACAAGGCTTGGTCCGATTCAGGCTCATTATCTTAAGCAGCCGTGGCTGACACCGGCAGAATCCAAACAAGAGCTTGTGCAGCTCGGCGTGGCACTTGGCCTTCACACGAACCCACCACCACTGGCCCGAGGGTAGAATGCTTGAAAACAAGAGAGACAGGTTCAAAACCTTTCTAAGGAAAATCGACGAGAAGGCCATGGTCAGAATCAAGCACTTCATGCAGGAGAGGTAAGCGGAATGAATTACGCGCGTCACCCGTAGCTTGGATGCTAACCGTTAGCATTCTATTGATGTCAGCAGTATTTACGTCAAGATATATTCTTAAACTAAGTGTCATTTTACCAGTCTCGAACGCAGGACAAAATGATAATTCATCTTTTAAAATGTCAACACTTTGACATGTGCGTAATTGTAGAGACGGGTTCGGTTGCTAATGCTGTTAGCCATGCTATGGGCGAAGATGCTGTTTGGACATTTAAATGTAGGCTGATGTCACAGTTGTGCAGTTTAGAGGTGGATTCGTCTCAAAATAATTGTGAAACTTGTTTACTTCCACAATGTCTGCTCCCTACAGTGATGTCTTATGGATGTGTGATGAGAATATGTGATACTTCAAATTAGGGCCACAACTAATTTGATAATCGATTAATCTGTCGATTATTACTTCGATTAATAATCGGATATAAGAGACAAACTACATTTCTATCCTTTCCAGTATTTTATTGGGAAAAAACAGCATACTGGCACCATACTTATTTTGATTATTGTTTCTCAGCTGTTTGTAAATGTTGCAGTTTATAAATAAAGGTTTATAAAAACAACAAAAAAAGTACCCTCTGCGCATAGCATAGATCCAACGAATCGATGACTAAATTAATCGCCAACTATTTTTATAGTCGATTTTAATCGATTAGTTGTTGCAGCCCTACTTCAAATACATATGGTCAAGGAATTGCTGTTTGGAATGTATCAATCAATCAATCAATGTTTATTTATATATCCCTAAATCACAAGTGTCTCAAAGGGCTGCACAAGCCACAACGACATCCTCGGCTCAGATCCCACATCAGGGCAACTGATGTGGGGTACTAACGGTTAATATCACGATTATTGTGACCGGAATTATCACGGTATTGTTGAGTGTGCTGGAAAGTACTTGTATACACACACAAAAATGTTAACTAATAATTTTTCTTTCAAGTTCAAACCTAAAAGGACAGCCTATAGGTTCAATGAGCACAATTGAACGACTTACCGTATTTTTCGGACTATAAGTCGCAGTTTTTTTCATAGTTTGGCCGAAGGTGCGTCTTATACTCAGGAGCGACTTACAGTATGTGTGAAAATATTAACACATTACCGTAAAATATCAAATAATATTATTTAGCTCATTCACGTAAGAGACTAGACGTATAAGATTTCATGGGATTTAGCGATTAGGAGTGACAGATTGTTTGGTAAACGTATAGCATGTTCTATATGTTATAGTTATTTGAATGACTCTTACCATAGTATGTTATGTTAACATACCAGGCACGTTCTCAGTTGGTTATTTATGCGTCATATAACGTAGACTTATTCAGCCTGTTGTTCACTATTCTTTATTTATTTTAAATTACCTTTCAAATGTCTATACTTGGTGTTGGGTTTTATCAAATACATTTCCCCAAAAAATGCGACTTATACTCCAGTGCGACTTATATATGTTTTTTCCTTATTTATTATGCATTTTCGGCCGGAGCGACTTGTACTTCTAAAAATACGGTAACTAATTTTTCTTTCAAGTTCCAAACATAAAAGTACAGCCTATAGGTTCAATGAGCACAATTGAACAACTTAGTTCAGGGCTATTCAACGAATAAAGTAGAAAAAAATTAAATTGGAGAAGACTAACATTTTTGCAGCAAATTCTTAAAAACACCAGAGCGCTGTCATATCAATCTATGACTATTTTTTTGCATTGAGTCCTTTAAAAAGAACAGATTCTCAGGAAAATTCTAATAAATTATTCTAGTGAAGAGCAACGTTCTTAGCTTTCTGAAAATGTGTCCCCAAAACATGTGAGTTGGTTTAGTTTCTCAGCAGCAATGTGTTTTACAAGTTTGCCTTGCTCAATGGGAGCTTGCTTGCTAATAATCATGAATTAACGTGGACCCCGACTTAAAGAAGTTGAAAAACTTATTCGGGTGTTACCATTTAGTGGTCAATTGTATGGAATATGTACTGTACTGTGTAATCTACTAATAAAAGTTTCAATCAATCAATCAGATGCTAGCTGCTAGATCTATCGTCGCTAATCGCTTGCTTGGAATCGTCGCACTAGCTTGCTTCTCCCGGAAATTAGCAGTATCCCCAGTCCGTGACTTCATCAAAGTGTGGTTATCAATCAGCGTTATGATCATTTTAATTTGAAATCGTGGTACAAACCGTAAGACGTTTTACCGGGTTTATCTTTGTTACATCCCTACAGACTATGTCACACTGACCAGTAGATCTGCTCCATTCTTAATCTTGACATCACCTCATGCTGAGCAATCAATACATCCACTTCACTACAGTATGTGGGTCAGTCTCATCACTAGTTGCCCCCCACATTCAATGCAGACTATAAGAAAGATCCTTAGGGCTGTTGACTGTGGAGGGTTTTCTATTATTTGGATTCCTGGGGGGAACTGACCCTCGAGCCTGTTTTGTGAGAGAGGCTTATATTTAGCTCCCATGAGTCAGTCGCAGGTGGTACGTGGTGTTGTATAAATGTATCTCACGGTCTGTGCTTCTTGTCCTCTTGAGCCTTTCACTTTCCTTGCCACTGATGGCAATTTGTTGGTGTGTTCGAGCTCACCCAATCAGATTCGTCCTGTGGTGTTCAAGTGTATGGTCCGACTTTGTGACCTCAGGATTACACAATCACCGTATAGAGTTGCATGTTTTAATTTCTTCAGATCACACTTTAGTTTAGTGGTTTACAAGCAAGATTAGATGGCCGGTTTCATAAAGTTAAGGTTCTGACCAGCAATGACATTTGAATCTCCTCTTTTAGTCAGATCCACTTCCGATTTACGTACATCTCACTAATAAGGCTGTAATCCATATATACATAGTTAAATGACTTGAAGACACGAATACTTACATCCTCCAGGCACTCCATCTGAAAGGCCAGGTTATAATAGGATCCATCAGGTTAGACTTCAAAGTAACGTTGCGTTTGGAAATTGGGTGGGGCGGCCCTGCAACTGCCATGTTGTCTACCTGAAGATTCTGCCAGTAAGAGTGGAAAAAAAAACTCTTGCTCACTTTCTGCGGACAGTGTTAAAGTTCAGTGTCTTAATTATGGAATGTGAAGGTTGAAGGAATGTTGGAGGCCAGTTACACACAAATCAGTTGGTCAGAGATAGTTGAAGTCATGTGTTGCCAGCGTCAAGGTAGTGCTAATGACCTGTTCGCCCTTGTTACTAAGTTTAGACAGAAGGCCTTTCTGTATTCCCAATAGCATGCTGAATTCCTTCAAATAGTTGTATTCTATCATTCTTAAAGGGGACCTATAAAGATTTTAATCTACATTTAAAACAATTCCTTGTGGTCTAGATAGTATGTATCGGATATGCTTTGGCGTACGTTTTGCTCAATGGTTATTTTCATAGCCCGTTTTTTGAGTCTTTCAACAAGATGTGTGATTCTGGAGGCGTTCCCTGTTTGCAAATGAAACCGCGCTCCAACCTCTGCAAAAGTATCAGAATATATCTTTTGAAAATGTACACTGTTTAAACATATTCCTTGAAGTCGGACACGGTCGAAAATAAACTTGATGTAACTACTTGCGTGTTCTCCGGCCCTGCCGAATAATTATCTGAAAGGACACTGTCAACTCACTCTTCTTGCTTCTAAGGGTCACGACTCATTTTTCCACACAAAAAACGATGCATTGTGTTTAAAATCACTGTAACTAGTGGGGATGCACCCATTGACGTTTTTTCCGGACATAAACGGACATGCAAGTGTCTTTGCGACCAGTGACTACTGAGCAACATTTCAAAGACACAAATAACTTCCTTAATTTGCAAAGTAGACCTTGCTTTTCATTGCAGTATGGCTGTATCCAGAGGCATGTCGGGCATCTATAGGATGTGATCTCCGACTCCTCCGTAGTTAGTTTTTTAGCTCGATAGCAAACACCAAAGTTGTTTAAATAATCCATTCAACCATCATTTTAGCTAAAGTCTGCCAGTTAAAGTTTGTTGAGACTGGCACATTTAAAGCTATTGGATCAATAACTCAATAATGAAACCTCTTTGAGGGACAATATACGTGTCCATATACCGGTACCTGTGTGCAACTTTTTAAACACCAGGTTTTCATCACAAAATGATTTTTTCTTTTTGAGGAAGCTAGATAGATTTGGTTGTTTTATTATTGTTTGTGTTTTGACTACTTTGTTCATCTACAAAAAATATGAATAGTAATTAAATAAAAACATACATGCTGCAGTGGCGATGATGAAAAATACTTTAAATAGCGGTTGCCATTTTATTATGCTCAACGGCATTTTTAGTTCTATTTGTTTGATTTCAGATACATTTTTGAAATAGAAGAATATATATGTTAATCATAACCAATACCTTACTACACAATTATCAAAGGAGTTTAATGCTGCGATTTCAGAAAATAAAGATGATGATAAATAAATAAAATATTTGGGACCCATTGAATTTCTAAGAAATTCACTCAAACCTCCACCTGTGGGTACTGGAGACTGTTGCAGTATGTAAAATCTGCACTGCAATATAATTTCCCCATTGTGGGACAAATAAAAGTATGTCCTGTCTTATCCTGTAACTTAAAAATGTACTACCTTTTTAGGTACATTTACACAACATAAACTTGGATTTTTAAAAGGTTTGATATACCATCTGCAGAGTTGACGACACAATCGCTGTTCACACAGACCTGTAATAAATACAGGATTGTGTGATATGCATGCCAGGCCAGTGGATTGCACTTTTAGGATCTTAATGCATATGCGTGTCCACTGTCTTTTAATACAACATGCAGTATATGTGATGTGTGGGTTAAAATGAATAAATAATAAATCTCCTCTGGCCACCATTATGGTAAATTTTGCTATAAAAATATTCTGTTCACTTGTCGCCTTTTTGCAGACAACTGGTCACCGTTGTCTTGTGTCAACAGCAGCATAAGCAAAGACCAAAACCATTTTAAAATAAAATTAGATTCAGACCAGCCCTCGCTTAATCATTAAAGTCATGTGGGGCGTTTTCATCGCCCCCACCTTCCCTTCTCTCACGTGTGCTTGCAGAGAAGCCATGAAATAAGAAAGGCCAGCTCTGTCTGCATCACCAGTCTGCATAGACGCAACGATGGGAGACGCTGTGTGCACTGGGCCACATGACTTCATTAAAAACACACACATTCAGTATCGCATGCACACAGACGCGTTCTTTTCCAAAAAACATACACACGTGTGTGTGTGTGTGTGTGTGTGTCTCTGTCTCTGCACAGTTTTTTTTCTGCAGACTGAGGCCTGGCAGGGTGCCACTAAATGCATTTTATTTTGCCCGGACCACGAGTCGGGCTCACTTTCTTTGCCCCTCCAGTCTGCTCTGTAGAAGCTCAAACACGCTTAATCCCTCTGACTGTAACCCAGAATCATAGCTTAGTCGTCTTTAATTTTCTCAGTTGGCTTCTTATAAATGGAAGCTAAATGATCACTGTTGAATCCAAAAGTAGCTGCTCTGTCTTGCTGACTTGTCTTTGAGGGATGAGGACTTTTTTTCCATGTATTACATACAGTACGTACGCATGTTCAGAAGCGGATGTAAACGATGCATCAAATTATATGTTAGAACAAAAATCAACAATAGTTTAATAATACTGAAATAAGTTTCCATGTTTAAATGTTTTGGATCAAAGGATTAGCATTTAACCTAGATTTGATAGCGGGCATGGATTGAACATGTCTGTCTCAAAGCCGCTGCTGATTCCACAGTTTTGGATGGATAAACTGCTGGATAATCCATTGATCTCCAGAAGATGGCACTCTTACACACTAGGATGTTCTTTTCTGAAGCTGTCATGAGAACCGGATTGCTTGTTTTGTCTTTAGGCGATGTGGCGTTGCCACATCATGGCTGACATGCAGTAGGACACATCAGCAAATGAAAGCCCACAGTTTTTTACTGACTATTATATTACTGTATCTACTATATTGTTATGCTTGTCTTAAGCACTGGTACACAAATGAACTGTGTGTCCTGTGCAAAGACTGAGGTGATGATTACAATGCCTATTGTAGTCTCTGCTTTTGAAACCAAACAATTGTTAGAGCATTTTCTAAGCATGTTTAAAAGGTGAATGACCCACCAATGGGTCTCTTACCCCTCACCCTCCACAACCATCTACCTCCTACTGCTACAACCATTCCCACAACAACACAGGCTCAGACTATCATGAGAAGACAAAGCTTCTAGAGGAGTTTGTGCTTGGACCTCAACTATTCTTTTTTGTGTGTTAATTGTCTTCCCAGTCAGACATTTTCACTCTTTTACATATCAGTCTCACTGCACGTGTTAGGTCCTTTGGGCGTTGCTTCAAAAAAGACCTTTACACCTATTGTATGGTCAGTAGATGGTGTGGCTCTAAGTGCAAAAGGTCTCTCCAGTTAAGGATTACTGTATTGCAGTTTGGGAAGGATTTTTTCCTGGAATGGATAGAAGGGAAGGCTTGCTAAACCAACAGAGAACTTTGGCCCCAAACCATTGTGCTCAACTTATGGGAAGGTAAGACTTATCAAACATCCAAGTCTAAATGATTGTAAAGCAGGCATGATTTATATTTGTGTAAATGTTGACAAGGTTTTTTTTTTTTTTTTTAATCTACGGCTGACTGCTTGTGTTTAGTCCGTTTAAGGCCAAGTAAAGCTGTGGTTTGTTCATTCAGAGCTTCAAACTGATTTCCCTTAAGTGATCAAAAGTCTGCCTGATGGCTTGACGGATCAATTTTGAAGTGAAAAATGTGGTTGTCCACAGATAACACTTGAACAAATGCATACAAAAATGCAAGAACTATTCAAAGTTTGTCAATTATTTTCAATTTGACAAACTTACTGTCATCTTCCATGTGATGTTACCCCCATCAGCAAGCCCAGAGACAAAAATAAACTCAACCAATAGTTTAGATTTAACGGAATCTTTTCGTCGTGTTTTTTGTCTCCAAGTCTATTAATCGATGCAACAGTACGCCATATGCTTTATCACAATTAGTCAGGGCAATATTGTTATTACACAATGGGACTGAAGCTTAATCTGCTCTGGTGGTTTGTTACTGTGCTCAATCCGGGACGCTGGTCAAAGGTCAAGGCTTCTGACTTCTGTTGTAAAAGTTGTGCAGTAAAAACATGAGTTTTGCAGTATGTTCCTGGCAGGAAATACTTTGCATCAAGGCACATTTGATTAAAACGCACTTCTTAAACAAGGTTTCAGATGTCAGATCTTGCATTTTTAGCATCCGTTTAGGCTGATTACTTAATGAAAAAAAATGTTTTTGAGACGAAAAATGCAAATATTCAAATATGACTCAATGAAAAAAGTACCATTACGGCTCCCACTTCAAACATTGCACATTGCTGTAGTGTGAGTTTTGTTTTTGTTTTACAGATTTGTTTAAACAGAATTTATTTTTTATTTTTTTAAACACATGTTTACTTGAGTCAGTAATGCCTGTTTTACCCAGCCAGTGTTGCATTAGAAGCATGGTGCCAGACACCCTCTGTAATTGGATCAAGTAAAAGTGCTTGAATGGGATGGTAATGAAGTAAGAGAAAAGACAGTTAACGTAGCAAAACACTCTCATTGGTCTGGTCGCTGAACAGCCTGCCATCTATACAAACAAACGATAGCCTTTGAATACTATCTCTACTGCCGTGTTTGTTTAACCTCAAGGTGAAATGTATCCAATGAGCTGACAGATACTTATGGTCTGCAGACTATATTCCAAGTGGAATTTTATTCAAGTATGTGGTTGTCTTCATTGGAAGGTTTGTTAGCTGCTGGAACATCTGCAAGCTAGAACTAGAATTATCCCACCACTCCCAGCTTTTACTAACATGGTTAATGCAGTCAGGCATAATGACATGCTAGCCCTCGGATGAGGCTGCATCGCAATATATTTTCTTTGCTGTGTGAACTTTGCTCCAGTTATCCAAAGTGATGCACATTCGCCATGGTTTATTCACATAAGAGACATCAAGTACGTAGTCCTGTGGGTCATGTAATTGTTTTTCATTCACTCGCACACAGCTTAGTTTTATGCAGATTTCTGACAAACCTTTACATCATGATAATGTTGTGTTGTCGCTGTTAGGCAGATGTTGCTAATACCACTCCTTGAATTTTAGGCCTGAAGGGCCGGTTTGAGCAGCACACGCCTTGCTGTGGAAGTGTCTTTCCTGAACACCGCAATGCCTCACTGTGTGTGCGCCTCGCTGCTTACTTTCATGCCTGTTCGGCTTGGGGGGGAGTGGCTTGGTTTGACGTCACCCTCTTACGGAGTGTCACACCACCACAAGCACAAAGTGGCTTCCGCTTTCAACACATTCATACAAAGACATAACAGCAGGACGACTCTGGTGAAAGCTCACATCTTAAAAATTAGGTGGACTCTACAGCTTGCTGAGGCTTTTTCTCATCGTAGTTAGACATGAAGACCGATTTTTCTTCCCAAGAAGAAGTAGTAGTTGTTTTTCAGTAAAGGAAATGCCAACTGTCAGCAGTTATATGAGTTTCCGTACATCAAAAAGATTAAAATTTAGCAGGTAAGTTGATTGTGGTTATTTTTATTGTCTCTTTTGTATTATTGTATCCTCTTATGCGTATTGTTGGCACGTCCTCTACCCTGTTAAGGTTGCTGCTACGTGTCAGTCAGTTGTCATATTGGCTTTTCAAGGCTATACAGAATTATCCATTGTTCATTTTCAGCTGTGGCTACTGTATCCAAAAGAAAAGGCTCAACATTTTTTTTGAAGGAGCATCTGCTGTTTAAAGCCAGAGCGCTGACGCAATTTACCGTATCTCTATAAAACATTGTGAAGTGGGAAAGAGTAGCCTTGCCTAGCAATCTATAAAGCTTTGCATATTAGTCTGCCACATGCATATCTGCAGTTAAAGAACATGGGTTTTGTGAAATGTATTCTAAGGAGCCGCAGTTTTCAGCTTTAGGCTGCTTTTTTAGTATTTTGATCTCTGGTGAATGCAAGAAGTGGTAATTACAGGTTTGTAGAAATCATAATAATCCCTGCATTTGGTGAAAGTGACGCTTGTCTAATAAATGGTCACACATATTGTTTTTGTGTGATTGCAAAACTATATCCAACCATGTGATGTACGCGCATCATAGATGTTCTGGGGCTTACATTTTTTTTCTTCCAATTTCCAGCAACTATCCGGTAGATGGGAGTGGTGGCGGAGTACCAACCAAATTGAAGAAAAGCAGGAGCGCCTCGAGCAAAGATGGCGTCAAAAAGGTGGAGCCCCGGAAAACGTCCTTCGATGCTGCTCTGATGGAAATCGAGAAACCTCACAAGACCCTCACCAAACAGTCATCTACCAGGTTAGGAACTACTTTATTATAAACACATAATGCACCTGGTCAGCGCGAGGAAAAAAAGATGGATCAAAAGAATCAGCGTTGCCAATTTAGCAGTCAACAAAGTTAATTTGTATTCATAAATAGTAGTACTGTATTTTCCCGACTATTTAGCGGACCGGTATACAAGCCACAGCCACAAAATTTTAAAAGGGAAAAGGGGAGAAAAAAATATTTAGCAGTGAAACGGCTGATCAAACAAAACAGAAGTCATTGTCACAGATCCACTAGCTGCGGAAGCTAGCTCTCCAGTTAGCTTAACAGACTCAATAAGTCCAGTGCTGTTTCTGGTGAAATCATGAAACTAAAACAATACTAAAATAATGCCAATGTAAGTTAATAATACAAACACAGACTGTAGATTGATTGATTGATTGAAACTTTTATTAGTAGATTGCACAGTACAGTACATATTCCGTACAATTGACCACTAAATGGTAACACCCAAATAAGTTTTTCAACTTGTTTAAGTCGGGGTCCACGTTAATCAATTCATGGAGCCCTTCCTCGTAATAATTAAAGGGGAACATTATCACCAGACCTATGTAAGCGTCAATATATATACCTTGATGTTGCAGAAAAAAGACCGTATATTTTTTTAACCGATTTCCGAACTCTAAATGGGTGAATTTTGGCGAATTAAACGCCTTTCTATTATTCGCTCTCAGGGCGATGACGTCACAACGTGACGTCACATCGCGAAGCAATCCGCCATTTTCTCAAACACATTACAAACACAGAGTCAAATCAGCTCTGTTATTTTCCGTTTTTTCGACTGTTTTCCGTACCTTGAAGACATCATGCCTCGTCGGTGTGTTGTCGGAGGGTGTAACACACAAACAGAGACGGATTCAAGTTGCACCAGTGGCCCAAAGATGCGAAAGTGGCAAGAAATTGGACGTTTGTTCCGCACACTTTACCGACGAAAGCTATGCTACGACAGAGATGGCAAAAATGTGTGGATATCCTGCGACACTCACAGCAGATGCATTTCCGACTGGACTGGACAGATCAGCTTTCAGGAAAAGAGAGCGGATGAGGGTATGTCTACAGAATATATTAATTGATGAAAACTGGGCTATCTGCACTCTCAAAGTGCATGTTGTTGCCAAATGTATTTCATATGCTGTAAACCTAGTTCATAGTTGTTAGTTTCCTTTAATGCCAAACAAACACATACCAATCGTTGGTTAGAAGGCGATCCTCGCTTTCTCCCGTGTCGCTGGCTGTCGTGTCGTTTTCGTCGGTTTCGCTTGCATACGGTTCAAACCGATATGGCTCAATAGCTTCAGTTTCTTCTTCAATTTCGTTTTCGCTACCTGCCTCCACACTACAACCATCCGTTTCAATACATGCGTAATCGGTTGAATCGCTTAAGCCGCTGAAATCCGAGTCTGAATCCGAGCTAATGTCGCTATAGCTTGCTGTTCTATGCGCCATGTTTGTTTGTATTGGCATCACTGTGTGACGTCACAGGAAAATGGACGGGTGTATATAACGATGGTTAAAATCAGTCACTTTGAAGCTTTTTTTAGGGATATTGCGTGATGGGTAAAATTTTGAAAAAAACTTTGAAAAATAAAATAAGCCACTGGGAACAGATTTTTAATGGTTTTAATCCTTCTGAAATTTTGATAATGTTCCCCTTTAAATGGTTAAATATGCACGATGACGCACTTGACTTTGTTTCAAGTTTGCAGTCACGTTAAACTTGCATCACAAGACTTTGAGAAGCTGAGCCAGGTTGTGACACACACATGACTCCCTCGCTGCGATTGTGCTCTCACATGATTTTAATGTGTGCGCGACTGCTTCCTGAGGTTGTGTACAGTCGCCAACACCATGATCAGCCTGGCACGTCAACACCAGTAGGAGTGTAAATCGAGCCACATGAACTTCAGTGTAAATGTCCGCCGCCATGAGAGGGTCTGAGTTATGTAATGTTATGATGGCAACACTGTTGGCATACTGCAACTTGTTTTAGCTGTGTTTGTTTGAGAAAGATGATGATTTACGTGTTTGAATTGTAGTGTCTGTGACACGGCTGTGTCTTTCCATAATCTTCAATTCTTCTCACATGTGCTGTGTGTTATGTGTGCAGGTCGCAGTCGTTTGAAAGTGACTGCAAAAACTTTGAAAGGACAGAAGGCAGCGGCACCCAAAGTGTAAGTGAAGGGTGTGCTTGTACTATTAGGGGCAGTCATGTATTTGTTGTGAGGCATGTGCAAACACAGCCGTCACACTCGGAATGCAGCACAAAACCTGCCAGTTGGGACCATAGCAGGATAGCTGAAGTATTGCTAGTTAAAATCAAGTTGGGTGGAAAAATATCACATTTTCGTTTAGATGCTTTGGGGTTTTTTTGACCCAAGTCTTAATTTGTACTTCTTGTTCTTCTCTCTTGCAGAGTTTCACAAAGCACAATGCAACATTCCACAAGTTGTTTCCAGCCATTCCAGAAAGTGAAGACTTGATACATGGTGAGTGAACACAAATTATTAGATTATAAAATGATAATGATCCGAGTGGATGAAATGTTCATGGACGCATCTTCATCTCCCAGCATACATCTGTGCCCTGCAAAAAGAAGTGCCCTACCATGGTCGACTGTACATAACTGGCAGCCGTGCCTGTTTTCACTCCTCTGTTCTGCTCAAAGACACTAAGGTAGCCAGGGACTATCTTAACATAACTTTTTTTTTTTCGATTTCTTGGGCTGACCTCATTATTGGAGTTAAGATTACATATAGCCCAAACTAGGGAATAACTAAATTATAATCCTATGTTTCTATTCTGCTGCAGGTCGTTATCCCTGTTTCCTCCATTCACATTCTCAAGAAGCAGAACACTGCTTTGCTGGTACCAAATGCCTTGTCAATCCGAACCACAGAAGGAGAAAAGGTTAGCTTCTCTCCTTAAACGACACATTTACCGACCTTATATCCAATAGCTGATGTTCTCTCCTGTTTATTTGTTCTGTGCAGTTTCTGTTTGTCTCGTTGCGGAACCGAGAAGCTTGTTATCAGCTTCTGCGGTCTGTGTCCCCTCAGCTGGAGGTGAGTGGCCCAAAACACACATGCACAACATACTAAAACTATACATGACCGAATTACTGATATCCCGATCCATGGGGTTGAATCAATAGCCGACATTCAACTTTTTTTTACTGATCGACCATCGCCTGACTGTGTCCCAGTGTTAACATGGCTAAAGATTATACGTGCGTAAAAGATCCCTTCAAATGAGATGCTCACTTACAGGCAGACATGACTACATTTCCATATTCTTTCTTGCACTCATGCATGAAGGAATTGCATGAATTCAAGAAAGGTGCGTGTTTTGCCAGAATACTGGCTCGATTTTGAGAGCAAGCTGCAACGAACGCGTCGTCCATCTACAGTTCAAAGCAACTTCTAAGATACTAATCCTCACAAACCTGGGATGAAAATAAACTAAAACGTTTTTAAGGACAATTATCACTGGGGGACAAGAGGAAAATGACTGGCTAAGCATGCTACACACAGTCACCAAGGAGGAAGACACAAGAAGCTAATTGCTAAAGCTTTAATGTAAAGTAGGGGTGATCGATTGATACTAACGATACATAGTACAGTTTAGTATCAGTATATAAACGATAATAAAGTGATTTAGCTTGATATTTTTTTGGTTAACTTGTGTTCAGTTCTATAATGTATTGTCGAAGTATTGGATTGGGATCAGAGGCCAAAAATGTTGCTCGGGACATCCCCAGACAGTATGTTTTGTCAAGTATGTTCAGCACTGAAATGGTCAATATCATTCACAGGATCGCAGCGCTAACAACAGCCCAGTCATCTCCTCTGCTGAGCACAGCTTCGACAAGTGCAAACTTGTGGTATGTGAGATTACGGTATATTGTGATTTTTGTTTGTTTAATGTTTTTCTCCTACTTGGCTGTTGAGTGGATAATATTCAGAGCATTGGATTGATCGCACTTGGCTGTTCAGATTGATTTAGACATTCAAGCAAGTCTTCATGCTCACAGACTTGGATAGAACAAGTATAGTCTGGCGGATCCAAAGTGTTTACTTCCTACAAGGGGGGTACGTGCCCAGACAGGAATGGTTTCCAAACCGTTCTCGTCTGTCTTGTCTTGTAATACAATCTGAACAGTCCAGTTCGGATCGTTTCACTTGCCTGAGAAATGTGCTGGAAGAATGAGAATATTTACAGCAAGCGTAAATATCATATTTCCCGGGCTGTAGAGCACAGCGGTATTTAAGCCGCACCTACCAAATTTGAGAATAAATATACATATTAGCCACACCAGACTATAAGCCGCAGATATATACTGGTAGGAAATATGTTGTAAATCAATAACTGTTTTGGTGAATTTAGGAAACTGGAACAATACAAAAATAATGTAATTGTAAATTAATAATAATAACACAGACACTTGTAACCGTGTTCGCATACTCACTAATGCTAACAAAGCTAGCTTGAATACTTTATGATAGCACATACAAATATGCATACAAATACTCCTACAGACATCACACATTGGTTGGTTTAGTAAGTATGAATTGTTTGAGTTGTATTGGAAAACGTACAAACATTGCCTGGAGTGATGAATGAAGAATCCTTTTGAGCAATAATGCTATGGATGGTTAACTTCCGGTTTAAGGCACAAAACAAGAGTACATTTTCAACCCTACAGTGAGTGAACTCATCCAAAAGATGGCGCCAAGGCACAAACAATAAAACACCTTTTCAGTGTCTATGTCAATGTAATTTGAAGACGATTCGTTGAATACAAAACATTATGGCCATTAGCGGAGGAAAATCCATAAACTAGCCGCAACATTTTAAAAGCCACAGGGTTCGAAGCGTGGGGGGGGGGGGAAGTAGCGGCTTATAGTTCGGACAATACGGTAATGTTGTTGTGTCTTCCACCATAAATGTCTGATGATCTGTCTGTGTTCTATCATGACAGAGCTCTAGCCAGTCCAGTCTGGACGGCAGTTCAGACCGGTGTGACGGCTCAGACTTGCCATCCTTACAGGACAAACACGTGGACAGCAGCACACGCGGAGGTGAAGGACTTGCCATGTTTTTTTTAAATGTTTTTTTTGCTCATCTCTGCATTACTTGCATGATTCCAAGGTCTAAAATGAGTGTGACGTTAATGTTTCTCTCTCGCTCTTCCACAGAGACAGTGCCTAACGAAAGAGGTTCCACTTTCGGGAGCCAGCAAAGCGAGAGCTCGTCTTCAGAGGAGGAGGGGTCCGTATCAGGTATAAAACAAACGCTTTGCAAAATGAAGCGAAAGCTTTTTTAATACGCTTGCAGATGAAAACCTTTTGACTTGTGATGCTGAGTATCTGCTCAGTGCTTCATTAATAACAAATGATGCCCACATGCCACATTTAGATGCATCATGACTTTGATATTAATGCCGTCCTCGCATGCTTGCTGTCCCCTCCCCAGTTTCAAGTAACTCGTGGGTCTGGAATGTGACGGACAAGGCCAAGTCCCTGCTGGTTCAGAGCGAGGTCGGCACCCTCAACATCCTGCTCTTCATCTACTTGATACTGTAAGTAGCTTGGTTTTATGATACCAGAGCTCATATTAATATTCATAGTTTTGTCAAGTCGTTCCACAAAATACACACGACGCTTGTTTTTTTTCTGCTCCTCAGGGTTGTCTTGCTGCTGCTGTCCTCGGGCTACATCGGGCTCCGTATCGTGGCCCTGGAGGAACAGCTGATGTCACTCGGTGCACTGCCGGAGTTTGCCCTTCAGAGTGGGTAAGTCTCACGTGGTGTTCACGCATGTTTTAAGGGGTACTGTTCAAAGCCACCCAAACTCCAACTGAAAGGTGTTCGACTTAGCCATATTGTACTGAGCAGCCAGGACTGGCTGTGGATGTGTGTTCCTGTATGTTTTATGGCCATCTCCACATTTGACCTTTTTGACCACCTTCTTTGGTCTTATAGTAACTCTTAAACGCATCAACTTTGTTTGCCTTTTGTTGTGGATTGAGCTGAAGTCTCACAAGATGTGGTCTTTGGTCTCTGGTTTGTGTAACTTCAGAGTAATGATAGGCGGGACTAGACTATTTTTTGGTTCGATACAATACCCAATACTATGGGTGTCCCAAGTCGATCTGTCTGATATCTATGTCTATCATGTGTCACTAACTCAAACCTTTTCTAACATTCCACACTACGAAAAAATAAGTACTGTATATAGCAGACCTGGGCAAATTAAGGCCCAGGGGTCACATGCGGCCCGTTAAGCTTTTCAATCTGGGCCACCGAATATTCCCAAATTATTTTTAGATCTTTAAGATGGAAACTGTTGCTGCCATTATGATGTGCAGTGATGTTTTCTAATTACCATAAGTCTTGAACTATACAGCGTATTTCAATGGTTGGAATCTGCACCTTTTGCATGATATTTTAGTGACTAGTGTTGTCCCGATGCCAATATTATTTCGATACTTTTCTAAATAAAGGGGACCGGAAAAAATTGCATTATTGGCTTTATTTTAACAAAAAATCTTAGGGTGTGGCGGACCGGTACTTTTCAGAAGCGGTATGGTAGCGAATATGATTCATTAGTATCGCGGTACTATATTAATACCTGTATACCGTACAACCCTACTAGTGACTATGGTAATCTACGTCACAGCAGGTCAGACAAAACATCAAGCAGTGTCGGTGTGGAGCGTTTCCACAGAGTGTTTCCAGAGCGGCCGGTCTGAAATGTGGATGTCAGGGACAGACGCGGAAGGAGATTTTTACAAGAAAGTTCTAAAGCTTAGTGATATATCAGATTGTAGATGTTTTTTTATCCTTCGCGTTCATATTTCGCTGTTTGTTGCATTTTTGTTGCATTTGGCTTGATTGTAAAATATGTCGATTTAGAGGGGGTGTGACGTTCATATGTTGTCAATATTCAGGGTTTTATCGTTCATAGAAAATTTTTAAATTCCATTCCGTTTTTAAGGCCGTCTGTTATAACATTTTTAGCATTCAATCAGACTTTATTGTGAGGTTTTATGTTAGTTTTCCTAAAAATAGATATACCGGCCCCCAGACACATTTTTTTCTCTAAATTTGGCCCCCGAGTCAAAATAATTGCCCAGGCCTGATATATACTATGATTCGTGCTGATATTGTATCAGATCGAAATTGGTATTGTTCCGAATTGAAAAAGTCTGGGGGTTAGATTAGAATGCTAATTCATACAACTTTAGGATTGTAGTAAATGTGTTGAAGAGACCCCATATATGAAATATGATGGAATGTAAAAAGACCCTCTTAGAGTGTAGGAGATGACCTCCATGAATGTCATGTCTTCTGTCATTGTAATATCTCACTTTCTGGCCTGTGAATAACTCTCCAGTCCATAATAATATTGGTCAATATGATGAATACACAATATACAGTCCAGTGCACCTATCAATTATTTGAGTAATCTACTGATTAATTTGTTCTATTAATCGAATTAAAACACTTTCTAGCCTCAATGCATTTTTAAGGATAAAAGTCGAAACAAGCAAGGGTTTTTCTGATGATTAATTCTTTCTTCTTATAACTATTCTTAACTAAGTAAAACGACAACAACAAAAACTGTCTCCTAAATCCAGATAATAAATAACTAGGGATGTCCGATAATGGCTTTTTTGCCGATGTTCCGATATTGTCCAACTCTTAATTACCGATACCGATATCAACCGATACCGATATATATATACAGTCGTGGAATTAACACATTATTATGCCTTATTTGGACAACCAGGTATGGTGAAGATAAGGTCCTTTAAAAAAAATAAAATAAAATAAGATAAAATAATTTAAAACATTTTCTTGAATAATAAAGAAAGTAAAACAATATACAAACAGTTACATAAAAACTAGTAATTAATGAAAATGTGTAAAATTAACTGTTAAAGGTTAGTACTATTAGTGGACCAGCAGCACGCACAATCATGTGTGCTTACGGACTGTATCCCTGCAGACTGTATTGATATATATTGATATATAATGTAGGAACCAGAATATTAATAACAGAAAGAAACAACCTTTTTGTGCGAATGAGTGTAAATGAGGGAGGGAGGTTTTTTGGGTTGGTGCACTAATTGTAAGTGTATCTTGTGTTTGTTATGTTGATTTAATTCAAATAAAAAATTTAAATAAATAAATAACCAATACCGATAATTTAAAAAACGATACCGATAATTTCCGATATTACATTTTAAAGCATTAGTCGGCTGATAATATTGGCAGGCTGATATCGGACATCTCCATAAATAACCAAACTAACCAAAAAGACTGAAACTATGACAAGTTGGGTGACATTTCAAAAGGTATTCATTGGAGGAGTGATGTTTGACTTTGAATAATGAATACATGTTTGAATAAGACTTTGGTTTTGCAACTATAAGATGGCGTTAGCTGCCATAATAGACTTTTACCTTGATTTTTGCTCCTTTGCTGCTCTCAGGAAGATTTCTGGTTACCTTGCATCATTGATGTAGTCACAGAAACATTTCAACACCATGTCCGTCTTTTTTCACTTTTAAATGATCGCAATGTTCCCCTCGCATCTTCTTTGGGTCCTTTGCTCTCTTTCCACCGTGTCACGTCCACCCGTAGTGTGACTTTTATTGCTCTCGCATATTGGAGCAGCTCACTCATGAAATGAATCAAACTAGGATCATTGCATCCGTACACTTGCGTGTGCATTCCAGACCTTTCCACCTGCAGTTCTTGTTGAGGGTGTGGAACATTCTCACCTGCTGACATTCCCGTGTTTCCTTCTCCTCAGGTACCACCAGGACACATAACCCTCGGTGACGACTGCTGATTTGAGAAGACATTTTGGTGCTCGTCCAGAGCGAGAGAAATCCGGCCGACCTGTGCAATTTCCAGAGACAACTTCTTCAACTTGAAGGGCTAACTAAACCCCTCCCACGGAGCCCAGCCAAATCGCACCCCCACACCTGCCTGGTTGCAGCGTGTGTGAACCAAAGCCAAGCGGCTCCAGCTTAGACCTCCAGCACGCCGTCTGAACAGGGCTAGTGCGAGCATGACGGACGCGTCACGTGCACGTCTCTCTCCGCATGAACCCTCTTTGAATGTCTCTTCTGTCCTGTGGTGCCGAAACCCTGATCGTGACGACGGTCGGCCCACAAAATTGTCTCTCGACGGTTTATTGATCAACGCTCTGAGGTGGTCCTGCACCGTCAGCGCACACGTAGTCTAGCCGGGACGAAAAGATGTCTTCACTTTGTAGAAGTTTCAGCTTCTTTAAGAAGCACCGATGACGTATTGCTGATCATTTCTGACACTCGACTGGCTGAAAAGGTCCAAGTTTCAACAAATAGTCCCACCAAATTTCAGTATGCAGCAAGTTTGTGTTGTGCATGAAAAAAATGTATTTTTTATCTGTGTGCTGTTTTTAAAAAAGAAGAGCGTTTGTGGGAGAGAAAGCGTGTTAAGAAGGTTGGAAAAAAAGAGAAAAGAATGAAAGGAGCGAGTGCACTTTACCAAATGTGTCGTGCCTGTCACAATCCAAGACGTCGCGTTTTGTTGGATTGAAGAGAAAATGGCGAAGCGTTGTCGTTGGGGCGTTTGACGGTGCTAAGACCTTTTTTTTATTGTTTTGTTTGTTTCAACGTGTTTTCACTCAGGGCTGGTGGGCAC
Organism: Nerophis lumbriciformis; assembly: GCF_033978685.3. Classification (NCBI taxonomy): domain Eukaryota; kingdom Metazoa; phylum Chordata; class Actinopteri; order Syngnathiformes; family Syngnathidae; genus Nerophis; species Nerophis lumbriciformis. The sequence continues at coordinate 15,550,272 of NC_084561.2, read as the reverse complement.
GGCCCGCCTGGTGGATTTCCTCTGACATTTCAAATCTTGCCACGGGTGCTTCTAAACTGTCCCTCTGGAGAGAGATCGCCTCATCACTTTAATAATTGGACCTGATTTAGTCGTCCTTTTCATCCGCCTGATGATGCATATCCACGTAGCAAGAGTTCCGCCTGTTTGCTGCATAAACACGTGCAGTACCTTCCACTGTCCTCAAGGGGACTCAATGCAAAAAATCGAATTGAGGGCAGGGTTTTGTGGTTTTGCACTATTCAAAGTGTACATTTTGTAACAATTGTTAATGTCCTTGATTCTATTATGACCCTATAAATATTCTGTATATTTATTTGCATTCTGTGTGATTCAAAGTAGTCTCTGTGAGATGACTTTGCTATTCAAAATAAAAAATGTTGCAAAGTAAAGAACAATTTGTGTGCTTTTCGTTCTCCTTTTCGTCAAATATGAGTGGTCAATTATGCTGGGCAGCGGCATCTTTATTTCAATTAATTAAAGTTAAAAAGTTAAAGTACCAATGATTGTCACACACACACTAGGTGTGGCGAAATTATTCTCTGCATTTAACCCATCACCCTTGATCACCCCCTGGGAGGTGAGGGGAGCAGTGGGCAGCAGCGGTGGCCGCGCCCGGGAAATTAATGCATTGAAAATGTTTTTATTACAATACTCTCAAAATAATTTGACAGGTTTAAAACTTAAAATTGTTGAAATAGTAATGTTTTTTAATTATGTAAAATTTCCCCAATACTTTTCTGATGGCAAAAAATTATTTTAACTTGACTTTAGAAATATATGGACCAATATCTGCGCATTCAGATGGAAAATAAACATGCATTTAATGCAGAAGACGCTTCAACAAAATAGGGTTTTGAGAATTTTTATTTTTTTTGCTTCAATACAGGGTCCCTAATTGCATTTATGAAAGGGTGATGTGTGTGTGTGTGTGTGTATATATATATATATATATATATATATATATATATAAAACAAAGGCCTATCCAGCCTTTTAAAATGTCTCATTAATTAAAGAGCAGTTTACTGTTAGCTATAAGGTTTTAATTTAAATAATGTAATAATTAATTAATTATATAATAATTAATTAAATAATTTAAAATTATCTATTTTTTATCAATTACAAATAAAACAAAATAAAAAATACACAATACATATGAAATATTAAGTATCTATTTCAAATAAATAATTATTTTCACAGACTTTGTGTTCACTTCGTACGGCGTATCCACCATCTTTGTGAACCAACTAGATTCATAAATTTCATGCATTTTAGACATGCGGTCTGAACCAAAACATTTCGTATCCAAGCACAGAACAAGAACATCGTGAAGACTTTTGGCTCTGTTCACTCGAAGGCAGTGCAAAGATAAGATAATATTTGTTTATCTTTGTCCATGAGCAGTTACTGTACGCAAGTGTACAAACTCTAGCGCAGACCACGCCCCCTTCTCCCCAGACCTCATTTGATTGGTCACTGCAAAGTCACATCTATACTTTTAATAGATTACGTGCATAACTTTCAAAATGGCCAAAATCTGTAGTTTTTATCCCACAGATCTCTATGATGAGCTCTACGCCAAAAACTACAGAATGACGGCCAAACGTAGCTATGCCCCCAATCTATACATTATAATTCTATGCACTTATAAGGTTAAAACACACACACACACACACACACACATTCTTGTATTTGTTACCTTCTTGAGACTTGTGAAAAATGCCTACCCTTTCTAGATGGATAAAGATTTGTATTTACAACATTAATAATATATACATACTACGCAAATGTAATAAAAAAAAAAAGCTTGTTGTAAAATTACAACATTAATAATATATACATGCTATGCAAATATAAAAAAAGGTTGTTGTGAAAAATGAGTTGGAATTTCACAAGAAAAACTTAGAATTTTGGCAGTATTATATTAAAAGTCGTAATTTTACCCATCCATCCATCCATTTTCTACCGCTTGTCCCTTTTAACGCAAGTCAACATTTTACAAGAAAAACTGAACATTTGTGCAATATTATGATAAAAGTTGGAATTTTTAACAGTCGCAATTTTACAAGATTTTTACAAGAAAAGCTTAAAATTAGGGATGTCCGATAATGGCTTTTTGCCGATATCCGATATTCCGATATTGTCCAACTCTTTAATTACCTATACCGATATCAACCGATACCGATATCAACCGATATATGCAGTCATGGAATTAACACATTATTATGCCTAATTTGGACAACCAGGTATGGTGAAGATAAGGTACTTTGTAAAAAAAATAATAGAATAAGATAAATAAATTAAAAACATTTTCTTGAATAAAAAAGAAAGTAAAACAATATAAAAACAGTTACATAGAAACTTTTAATTAATGAAAATGAGTAAAATTAACTGTTAAAGGTTAGTACTATTAGTGGACCAGCAGCACGCACAATCATGTGTGCTTACGGACTGTATCCCTTGCAGACTGTATTGATATATATTGATATATAATGTAGGAACCAGAATATTAATAACAGAAATAAACAACCCTTTTGTGTGAATGAGTGTGAATGAGTGTAAATGGGGGAGGGGTTTTTTTTGGGTTGGTGCACTAATTGTAAGTGTATTTTGTGATTTTTATGTTGATTTAATAAAAAATAAATAAATAAATAAAAGAACGATACCAATAATTTAAAAAAAACGATACCGATAATTTCCGATATTACATTTTAACGCATTTATCGGCCGATAACATATATTATCGGACATCTCTACTTAAAATGTTGGCAATTTTATGAAAAGAGTCGTAATTTTACTTGACAAAAGTCACAATTTTATGAGAATACTTTAAAATGTTGGCAATATTATAATCCATCCATCCATCCATTTTCTACCGCTTCTTCCCTTCGGAGTCGCGGGGGCTATAATAATAAACGAAATTCTACTTGCGAAATTATGACAAAAGTCATCATTTTACTCAAAACATGTCACTATTTTACAAGAACAACAAACAAATTGGCAATATAGTGATAAAAGTCAGAATTTTATGACAAATGTCACCATCTTGCAATAAAAAGTAATAATTTTACATAAAAAATTTATAATTTTACAAGAAAATATTGCAATATTACAGAAACAGAAAGAATATGATAAATTGTTCCCAATTTTATAAGGAAAAAAGTCGACAAATTGTGAGAAAAAGACTGCTCTTAGTGAATTTATTTTTGTTGAATTTTTTGTTTGTAATTTATTTTTAATCTTCATTATTTACTTCAAGTTATTACATATACATAAAAAAAAAAAAAAAAAAAAAAAAAAAAATGTTGGCCAAAAGGGGCGCATTTCAATTTCTTACACACACTTGTTATTACATGTGTTGGCCAGAGGGGGAGCACTTGAAATTTTTACACACACTTGTTATTTCGTATGTTGACCAGAGGGGGAGCACTTTTAAAACCGACACACGGTCAATTTGAAAAATCCTTCTTTTTTGGGACCACCCTCATTTTGATAGATTTCACCACAAGGGGTGCAAATGAGACATTCTCTATTAGATGCAATGGTTTTCCGTATTGGGACCATGAGTTATGTCATCACTTGATCACACCTCCTCATATGGAAGGTACTTTTCCTTCTTGATGTCACACCAGAATGACGTTTTCACAATACAAAGTGTTTATTTGGCAACAGGTTCAGTGGGAAAATAGTGTTAAAACAGCATTACGGCTTCTGAAGAAGAACCCACGTTTTCACAAAAAAGGGCCACATAGGGGTGTCAAACTCATTTTAGCTCAGGGGCCGCATGGAGGAAAATCTGTGCGCACGGACTATTAAAATCATGGCATTAAAACTGAAAAATAAAGACAACTTCAGATTGTTTTATTTGTCTTACTTTGGCCAAAAATAAAACAAACCCATTCAAGCGGTAAAGTTTAGATCCATGAAGGA